>NC_088367.1:30880908-30883408 GCF_034508935.2 Berghia stephanieae | reverse complement strand
ATGGAGCTTGAAATTAATTCAACAAAACATATTAGGTTGAAGATATTTTGCCCCCCCCCCCCCCCTCCCCCTTTCTTTTTTTTCTTTTTTTTTTTTTTGTTTGAAAAATTAAACAAAGACAAAACAAAACAAAAAATAAGCAGTGAAAAAGACACTATAGACGAATGCAGCGTGGCTCAGCGTTACGGTCTTTGCTTCGAACCCGAAAGGTAACGAGTTCGATTATTCGCTGCGCTGTGTGGTCTTGAGCAAGTCAGTCACCTCGCCCTAGCTCAGTTTTTGACGCTGCACTGCGGCTGACGCCTGGTTTATTCCAGCCTTCCCTTGGAGTAGACCCTGAAGACAACTTTCTCCTGTGGGATGGATGAAGGGAATTTTAATTTATTTTATTTCATTTTATCATTCGTAGTTGATTTTTAAAAATAGAAGGCACTTTGAAAATTAATGTGTCCCGAAGGCAATTGATGTGTGCATGCGTGTGTGTGTGTGTGTGTGATTGTGGTTATGTATGTGTGTGTGTGTTTGTACTTGTGTATGTGTGTGTGTATATATATGTGCGTGTGTATGTTGTATCACCACAATTCTAGGTTTACGATACCAGAATTCTAAACTTTTAACTTATATTATATTTCATCAACATTATCCTTGCTGTTTTACTGGTTACATTATTTCAAATAAGATTAAACAGCAAACCGTTCTGCAATTCCATATTCATATTTCAATTTTTGCATAGCGTTTTAAATAAAATGGACATTTCAACAATCAGCCTACAAGCAGTTTCAATAAAATGTGGACAAAATATAACTCTATACACACTTTTGGTCACCTTGAAAAAAAAATAATATTTAAGCAAGTCTCTTTGGTGTACATTCTCAGCTTACTTATTATTTGTAACAATTTTATTTGAATCTGACCTTACAGTATTGGATAACTGGTTATCTAGAAACAAGATTAGATTCCGTCATTCTTTATCCATCCGCTTTCTAATTTTATAACTGATTGATTCTATGTCATAAAATACGACTGCAAACGCTTTGGTCCGCTTCACAATAATTAAATTCTTCATTTGTCCTGTTTTTAAACACTTTAAAGATGTGACACCACACGCTAAGGATACACCTTAACCTTCTCCTTACCACCCACAGGAAAATGGTCACATTTGTTATGAGGCAGCCAACATTTTTCTCATTCTGATTTCTTTTGTACATCATAATATTTTAACAAAAATGTTTGCTATAGTTAAAGTATATTAACGCTCGTTTAGCAGGGAAAAATATGTAGGTAGAGCAAGAATTGATAGATGTTGTGTTTGAGTGAAATAAATCTATTTTTTTTATAGATTGGATGTGAAGTTTTGGGGACAATCCGGGAAATGGCCGGTAAGGAGAGGGTTAACATGCACGCCAAAATAACGTGTCAGATCGTGGCGCGCTTTTATAATAATGTATTATTCTCCCAATATCAGGCCTGCCTGCAATTACGAATAATTCGTAAAATTTCAGAATTTGTTTTTGGTCCAATTTGAGAACTTTATGAGTCATTAAAACTTATTGAAAATGAAAGTAGAAGCTACTGCACCATTGTGATGATTTTGAAGTGTTATAACTTATTCATTGTTAAGGTAAATTTGTTGATTTTTAAAGTTAACTACAACCACTACAATTTTTATCTCCTAAACGTTACGAGTTTTATAGTTTTAAAGTAGGCAGGTCTTCAATAATGGTAAGCCAATTCGAAACATTCCCAGATCCGTTATGAAGTAGAGAAAATTACAACATTTTGCATTGAAAAATACTTGAAGTCCGTATATTTTACATTATTTTATCTCTAACTTCACGTTTCTGGATAATATTCAGCCAGACTTTGACTACCGTTTCAGACGGCGGGTCATATTAAGTAGGTATGTCAAACATTGGCCTTCCGAAAATGTTGAAAAAAAATGTTATATATATATATATATATATATATATATATATATATATATATATATATATATATATATATATTAAAAAGTATGCCCGTCCGCCACGACATCATAAGACATCGTCGCCTAGGCATTCCACGCGAAGGAATATAGATAATTCATCAAACAAGATGGTCAAGTTCCATGTTGTTCAAGTGAGCAAATTGGGGTATAATAATCTTGCTCAAGGAAAAAAAACGCAAGTACCTGAAGCGGGACTCGAACCCGGGACCCTCCGGGTCACAGTGCAATGCCTTAACCACTCGGCCACATCTTATATGCATAAGATCTTTTAAAATAAACCCCCAGCACTATCTGACGTAATTTCCGGTATATGTATTCATGTCTTGAGTAATATCTCTCATCGTATATTATATTGGCTGTAATATTTCATCCGCTAACGAGCTTCAAATACAGCTCTTGATCGAGGAGGGGAGACACTGAAGCCAAATTAGGGCTAAATTCGCTTGGGTCTGGCCCCAAATTGCAATCTGCCTGACAGGAAATGTTATTTGTCTCCGAGGCACGGCTTCCAGA
>NC_088367.1:30868408-30875908 GCF_034508935.2 Berghia stephanieae | reverse complement strand
ACAATATTATAACAGAGCCTCATAATAAGATTATTCCAAGCTTCCTCTGAGTGATTCTCTCCTTATTTGAATGCTATGCTAAAAGTAAACATTACCCCACTACACGTAATTGAGATTGGGCGTTTTCAAATCGACCAGTTTGTGAAGATGAATTAAGACTATATCGATATTAGGGTACCTAATTTTAGGATCGAAACTCCCTAAATAGATTAGCCATAATTATTTTTAGAAATCAATATTTTAACAAGATTGAGCTGTTAATAGAGCAATATCCACTAAAAGTGCTCAAAGCGCTTTACAAGTCGTCTCTTGCAAACAGCAACACTTAACATGTAGGATGAGACATGACGCGCGCCTGTGTTATGCAATATTACATTTTTTTTCGGACAGAGACAACGCTGTTAACGGCCAGGTACTCATTTTATACATGAGTACGGTGAGAAAATGTGAGTAAAGAGCCTTTTCCAAGGACTCAACTATGCGCCGATCGAGGCTCGAACCCAGGAACTTCCGATCCGAAAGCGAGTGTCATACCACTAGACCACATAGCCGTACATAATATATGCGTTATCCACATATATACAACAGAAACTTTCAAAATTCTTCGTAATTATACCCAAAATGTCTCAAAAATTCAGTAACTTTCAAAAAAGGAAGGAAAAAAAGACTTTAGGTGCACCAATATTGTTAATGTCCCAATCATATGTGGTCTAGTGGTATGGCACTCGCTTTCGGATCAGAAGGTCCTGGGTTCGAGCCTCGCGCTCGGCGCACAGTTGAGTCCTTGGAAAAGGCCATTTACTCACATTCTCTCACCGTACTCAGGTATAAAATGAGTACCTGGCCGTTAACAGCGTTGTCTTTGTCCGAAAAGTTGTAATATCGCCTAACAGGCGTCATGTCCCGTCCTACATGTTAAATGTTGCTGTTGACCAGGGACCCCTTGTAAAGCGCTTTGAGCACATCTAGTGGATATTACGCTATATAAAGCTCGATTTATTATTATTTTCAAAACAACTAATCTTGATAAACAGACATTTCGTGATGCCTTTGCAGTTTCGTCGAATAATCTGTCAGAGCACAATGAGAACAGAGACAGACTTGAATAGATTGGGGTTGGGGGGTTGGGGATATTTTGGTATATGTTTTTTGTTTTTTTTGTTTTTTTTTTTTTTTTTGTTTTTTTTTTTGTTTTTTTTTTTTTTTTATCGACAATAAACAATTTATTCAATTCAGCTCAATTCAAATACATAAGAACACTTGGGGGATTGAAGGGCTGGAGTGACAAAATTAATTTTGTAGTGTGGTGGTGGATTGAAGTGATTTGTATAGGATTTGAGGGGTTGGGCACAGTGCGCCTTTGGGCTAACCCACGCCGGTGTCATTTGCCATTGTCCGGATAAAGACGTCGGGCACGGACAAAATACTAAGAATAAATAGAAGAGCCGCTAGACCTACTCATACCAAGCTCGAAAAAAAAAACGGCAGAGAACGTCGGGTGCTTGGTATGGGTAGAGATAGCGGCTCTTCTCTTTATTCTTAGTATTTTGTCCGTGCTCGACGTCTTTATCCGGAAGACGGCATAGAACGGCAGTACCGGGCCGGGTTGTCGGAATCAGTCTCCAGTGTGGGTTATCCCTTTAACCTCTTATGGACTTGAATTTGAACTCGAAGAGCTGAATAATAACAGTCTTTCTAACAGTCGTCATGATGTAAAGAATGGCAGTGATTGGTAAATATAGCAAACTACACAGGTTTTACTATCGATGGGATGTGTCTAAGTAAAATACCCACTGTTCTACCACTTGATCAATAGAACCCACACAGAAAAATATGTGTAAAACCCGAACGTTTATAATCTGATCGAGAAAATAACTAGTCACCCATCTCTGTGGTATAAAAACAACAACAATGATCAGAGAGAGGTCGATTTCATTCACATTATTGTTTCTAAACAACCAACCATGCGTGTTCGAGCACGTTTGAAGGTGTGTCACAAATTCAATGTTTTGATTGGTCAAAAATCTACTGGTTCATTTTGAATAGATCCGAAAATAACCATGCTCTACGTATTGTCCCCAAATATTTTAACTACTTTTAAGTAAGCTACTGCATAATAATAATAATAATAATAATAATAATAATAATAATAATAATAATAATAATAATAATAATAATAATAATAATAATAATAATAATAATAATAATAGTAATAATAATAATAACAGCGGCGTGGCGTATTGACGGCATATGGTGGTGCCATGATTAGAAGAAGAAAAAAATCTAAAACAGTGTACAGGATTAAGAGGAGAGAGCACATGTTAAAAACTCTCTTTTTTGGAAGGGTGGGGGGAGGGTCGATGGTTTCTGCGACTGGACAAAACTCACAAAAACAAATAATTCATGAAAACAACAAGCCACAACACTGAGATACAAGTCCCGTGTGAAAAGGTCTTTGTAATTATTTTTTGTTTAAAGGATTGGATTTGGTAGATAATGCAATCAATATGTGATAAATGTAAATCAAAAGAGAAAAGAAACCTATGACAGAAATTACTTACTTTTAGTACTTGTAAAGAAAATCTGCAAATCTTTTTATAATTTGTTTATTGAAATTTGGAATGGCATCTATTTCAGCTTTGTGAATTGACAGAATCATTAACGAATTTAACCGCTCCTGCTTCATTGAATTTCGCCATTGAATTTCGCAAGAAATTTTTCACTCTTTCAAGGGTGCTAAAACAACGTTCAGGAGGTCAAGAAATACGATGGAAGTGGTTAAGGTCACTATAGCCTATAGATGTCCATGATTTGTCAGTGTTTGTTGTATATGTAAAAAGTAGACAATAAAAACAAAAGAAACGTTTTTTGCTCTAAACTAACTGTGAGCCATTCATGTCTGTCATACCATGTCACTGAAAAAGAGCGTTTTCGAGATTTCCACACCTGTGTTAATTCAAAATCAGTTGGTTGGTGAGGAACTAGTCTTTTTATTTCTAATTTGTCATCTAGTGTCAATATCCCAAAAGGTCGGTGAAGCAAAGAGTCAACTTGATTCATTGCAATTCATTGCTTAACAAAACAAAACTTCAAAGTATATCTCAAATAATGGAAATCAGTGGAATACGATTAATGATTGCACAAATAAAAGGTAGATTCAGATCTTAAAGCATCACAAAGAAAAAATCACTCCACTTAAGTACTTAATAAATAAAAAACACACACCAAAGTATAACTGTTGACAATCTTCGCTTTCTTTCTCTGACTGACACAAATACACACGCACAAACACACACACACACACACACACACAAATAAACACTCATACACACGTAACCATCAACTCGACACTACAAGCAAGAAAAATGTTGGTAAATTCGTCCATTGTGCTTCGTGCAAAGAATTACTTTATTCAATAATCGTGAAAAAGAGGTGGGGGGGGGGTTTAATATGTCATATTTTTAAGTTTTATGTTGTTTTTCTTTGCTACTCACAAATAAACTTGACAATGATCAGTGTTTTTGACAGTTAATGTAATATTATGGATGGCCGAAGTTACCCTAATTATGGCGTGCGCATCCCTCCAGTCCAACGATGGAGCTCTCAGATCCTGGCACAAGTCGAGGGGTTTTCCGCTATTTGAAGATAGTATAATTCGACCCAGTTTCTCGCTCTATCAGCTGTAGCGATACTAATGGATAGAGCATTAACTGGAGCTTGGATTGCTTTGCACCACGGTGTTGATTCCGTCACTAATTCACGCAGTGATGTCACCAACACACGAGTCGGCGCAGTGCGTGATTCGGAATCTTGAATAGAGTGGAGACTAAAAAGGCAGTATGTTGTTGGCGAGTTGGCGAAAGACAGTGGAGTTAAAATTTCTGTTTTATTTTTAATTAAATTATGCTGTTAATGATTTTTAAAAGATTGGTGTGGTGCCTGGCACCATTCGATCCAATGGCCCCACGCCACTGAATAATAATAATAATAGTAATGATAATAATAATAATAATAATAATAATAATAATAATAATAATAATAATAATAATAATAATAATAATAATAATAATAATAATAATAATAATAATAATAATAATAATAATAATAATAATAATAATAATAATTCTATAGCGCCTTTCGTCGAAACCTCAAAGCGCTTTTTTTTAAAGGGCATATGAAATAAAGCATACAATAGAGAGCAATTCAAACGGAGACTTCTGTGATGGTGATCGATGATAAGGCGGCTTAATCTATTAAGGCACATGCGGCTGCAGACGGTCCAAAATAATGCTGCCAGATTGGTCTTTCGAAGGCGGAGGGAAACTATGCCACACCTCGCCTTCGAAGATTACACTGGCTGTCTGTTGAGAAAAGGGTCGAATTCAAAGCATGTGTCATGGTCTATCGCTATCGGGAAAACACTGGCCCTCCTTACTTCACAGAGCTCCTAAAGACAACCAGACCTTTCCCATGCATTCGTACAAAGGTTGGAAAAAGGTCTTTTTCCCAAGTTGGTCCATCTGTATGGAACACCATTTCACAGAGCACCCGAGAATCCAAATCCTTGAAAACATTTCTTTTTTGATGTCATGTAGACTTTCTATATTGTTTTGTGTTGATATAATTAAAGCACCAAGAACCTCATTGTTGACGATTCCGTGCGCTCTATGAGTCTGCTATTATTATTATTATTATTATTATTATTATTATTATTATTATTATTATTATTATTATTATTATTATTATTATTATTATTAATATTATTATCATCATTATTAATATTATTATCATCATCATCATCATTAAATAAAAAAAATAGTACTCAGTGTAATTCATGAGTAAGAAAATATAGAATACTTGAACTCTAGTGTATGGAATTTCGAGCGTGTTTTACTCTCGCGGTGAGACTTTTGTATCTCTTTGTCAAACTTCACTCACACTCAACCTCTTTCTTTCAAGATTGACGGACTTAAGGATTATTTTGAACTAAAAAAATAATTACCATTGTCGATCGAGACGTCATTAGACGTCAGAAGAAGAAGGAGGAGGAGGAGGAGGAGTATAAGGAGGAGAGAGAGAGGAGGAGGAGGAGAGAGAGAGAAGAAGAAGAAGAAGAAGAAGAAGAAAAGAAAGAAGAAGAAGAAGAAGAAGAAGAAGAAGAAGAAGAAGAAGAAGAAGAAAGAAGAAGAAGAAGAAGAAGAAGAAGAAGAAGAAGAAGAAGAAGAAGAAGAAGAAGAAGAAAAGAAGAAGAAGAAGAAGAAGAAGAAGAAGAAGAAGAAGAAAAGAAGAAGAAAGAAAAGAAGAAGAAGAAGAAGAAGAAGAAGAAGAAGAAAAGAAGAAGAAGAAGAAGAAGGAGGAGAAGAAAAAGAAGAAGAAGAAGAAGAAGAAGAAGAAGAAGAAGAAGAAGAAGAAGAAGAAGAAGAAGAAGAAGAAGAAGAAGAAGAAGAAGAAGAAGAAGAAGAAGAAGAAGAAGAGATTAAATATCATGTCTTGAAGACTTTTTCATTTTTACAAAAATAAAATTTTATGACAACAATGCTATACGCCCGACGTCTACTTAATTGCAGGTCTCACAACCCGAAGTGTCGTGGACTCGTTGTTGCCATGGACATATTTTCAAACCGACCCAAAATATTGAATAGATCACAACAATGTTAATCAAGCCCATAATCGCATTCTGTTATCTGACCTGCAAATATGTGCACGTCGTATATGATCGACCCGACGTGCACTTATTTGCAGGTCTGATAACCCAATTCCTTATGGGCTCATTGTTGTAATGTAAATCTCAAAAAAAAATGACGCAAAATATTGCCAATTTATTGGTACAATTTATTGCCCTTTTACAACCCATAAGTGGGTTAAGATGTTAGACCTGTATATATGTATACGCCTGACCTAACACATCAATTTAGTATTACATCGTGGTGACCCTGATGACTAGTTGATTTTTAAGTCAAGTCATTTAGATTTCTTCTTTTTTTTTTGTCCTTTTCAACTTGAGATTAATTCAAATGGTCTTTTAAAATTTTCCTCTACTATTAGCGTCCATGTCTCTGCGGCTAACCAGTCTTTTTTGTCTTTTTCCGAAGAACAGATTTGTATTTTGTGCTCCATCACCTTGCAAACGATGCCAGTGGTCATCAACTGTCTCCTCTGTCTTGTACAGATGCAAGCACACTAAATTTGGTCCTCAATTCGATTCTGAACTCTTTTGGCTCTCCGCCTCTATCAGACTGTTTACATTTAACGTGTATGATAGTCCTTGTCAGCCTACAATTTGATCTGAAGTATTGCCACTACTAGTTGATGGTCTGATGCTGCATCGGCTCCGCGCTTTACTCTCATGTCCTGTCTCCTTCTCCACTTCCTGTGGATGGTAAAATGGTTTATCTGGTTCTCTGTCTTTCTGTCAGACGATGTCCATGTGGTCTTATGAATAGTCTTATGCGGAAATATGGTCCCTTCTATTATCAAGTCGTTGAACGCACAAAAATCCATGAAGCGTTTATCGTTTTCATTTGCTCCTACCACACAATGATGATGCATTCTCTGTTTGTATTGTCTGATCCCTCTTTTGCATTTGTGCCTCCCATGGGAATCTTAAGATTTCTCTTTGGCTTTTTTTCCAAGGTTGCTTGAAGTTGTTCGTATAAAATCTATTTGTCCTCTGTATCTGCAACATTTGTGAATGCAAAACATTGTAAAACTGGGACTATCCTATCTTTGGAGTTAAATCTTGCAGTTAAAATCCCTGGAGACAAATGTTCCAAAGGCAGCATTATTTGTGTTGCCTCATGTGTCATCAGCAATGTCACTCCTTGCATATGTGGTTGACCTTCCTCCTGCCCAGAATAGAGTATCGATTTAATCTTGTATGGCCTGTTCCTGTCCATCTTGTGGCGCACAGCCCAATATATATGTGAATCTCTGCTCACTTGGGCAATCTTGCCCGACTCGTATAGGGTTTTGATGTTCCAGGCCCCAATCCAGGTTTTAAACTTGATCGTCAGAAGAGGCGGTGGCTTCCAAAACAATTTCACCAGCCCAAGGCTCCAAAAAAGGAGGAGGCTTCCTCAACGTTGCCGGTTTTAAGTGTAGTTTCGTTTTCTGTAACTTATTTACAGGGTAATAATAGATAATGTCCCATGCTCCTCTCGATGCCTTCCTTTATTGATTTTACTGACTTCTTCTTAACTGTCTTTTTTAACCAATTAACTGCCGTACTCTGAGAAACATGTATTTATAAATTTGGCCAGAAAACCCGTCCTTAAAATATCGATCGAATTACACTACCTTCATCTTGGAAAATAAAAAAAAATCTCTCAAACCTGAGACTTCGCAAAGTTCTAAAGTTTGAGAGTTTGTTGGGGTTGTGTTTTTTGGGGGGTTTTTTTTTGCCAAATGAGAGTCAATTAAATTGATCGATTGTTGAAGGACGAGTTTTCTCGCCAAATTTTTAAATATGTGGTTTTCTAGAATATGGCATTACTGGTTGCG
>NC_088367.1:30820908-30863408 GCF_034508935.2 Berghia stephanieae | reverse complement strand
CATTTCAATCTTTAAATATGAAGCGAGTGGTGGTAATAGTATAACAATTGGAAAACGACCAAATCTTATTGGTCTTTCCTTTTATTTTAAATATCTTGCATTCTCGTATTCCTGTGTGTTTTGCTCCTTCTCTCTCTCTCTCTCTCTCTCTCTCTCTCTCTCTCTCTCTCTCTCTCTATCTATCTATCTATCTATCTCTCTTTCCCTCGGTGTGTGTGTGTGTGTGTCTCTTTCTATCTATCTATCTATCTATCTATCTATCTATCTATCTATCTATCTATCTATCTATCTATCTATCTCTCTGTATAATATAACAACCCCCCCTCCCTCCTCTCCCTCTATCTATTTATCTATCTATCTATCTATCTATCTATCTATCTATCTATCTATTTATCGTGCAGCGGTTGGTTACACAAGAGTGTAAGAATCGTGTATTATCCCACCCTTTCCATTGGAAAACCCGATCCTTTCTTACCAAATACGTAATCATTGAATAATGCTTTGAACTCGTTGAATAAAGCTTTTATTCAAATGTTGCAGAATATTTTCGCATATTTCAATAAGGTGTAAAAGACAGACAATTGCTCACGAAATATCTAAGAATCTTACTTGGAGGGGTGGAATAAACGTATTCTTTCATGTCTTTGTATTTATTAAACTCATCAAATTTTTATTCGTGCAATTACATATACTCGCAAGCTGGTAGTGTTATTTGGCACGATAAAAGTAATTCGTTTAACCCAAATAAATACAAAGGAATGAATGAATCGTATACTATTGCCCAATGAAAAGGGTAAAAGGCCTTATTAACGCAAATGACAGAAGATCTGTCACCCATGGAAGTGCGTTATTTTTAAAATCTTAATTGAGTCCATTTGATAAGGACACCAATCATCATCATATTATCACCCTGACCATCATTCATAATCATCATCATCATCATTATCGGGATCATCATCCATCAACATCGTGATCATCTTTTAACATTAATCATCCTCAACATCATTCTCCTCCTCCTCCTCCTCTTCCTCCTCCTCCTCGTCATCATCATCATCATCATCATCATCATCATCATCAACATCAACAACAACAACAACAAGATCCTAATCACAATGTGATTCCCAGCCAGTCGGGGTTGGTGATTTCTCTCTGTCACCAATCTATGCATATTTCCTCTCTGTCTTTATATTCGTCGTTGGCAATCTATCTTTTCTGTTTATGATCTCATGTTCTTGCACACCTCCCTCATTATTGCAAGTTCAATAATATAATAATTATAATTATTGGATGTTTTCTTATTATTTCGATTCAACGGTCCCATTCTGTGCAGCCTTTTGCAAAACGTTCCTTATCACTTTTGATGCTGTTGAGTTTTAACTCACTAAATCCTACAGATTTTTGCTACTTTTCAAAATGGGAAAAATGTATTAAAAATGAGCATGTACACAGATAGTTTTATTCAACTATCAGTAACGTGTAAAAATTTAAAATATTAGCTTTGATACTACGCCTATAATTTGTCTCATAGAAATGTAATAAATAGGCATTGGGCGAACGTAACTGGGTCAACTACGGATAAAGTCGGTGTTAGGGTTGAGTGAGTTAAGCATTCTTCTTTGGAATAAGAATCACACTTCTATTTGTTTCCGTTGTGAACCTTAGCTGCATCACAAAACACACAAATATTGAACAACGAAGACATAAATCAAGTTAACTCCATTTTTCATTTTGACAAATTAGGCGAAGAGGCACTGGTATAAGATAATTATCTGAAGAATACAGGGGTCACATTGTCCCAACCATCGGGTAAATGTCATATAATGGTATCACTTACGTCTAGCATGAAATTCCAATTTTGTCACTGAAATCTTTTTATTCATTCTTCCCAATAAAAATGAAGAATTGTAAATACCATGTCTAATAAGGCTTCCTAGGAATTCAATCTTTAGCATTTAATCACCCTACATAATATGTGACCCATCGTTTCAAATCGATTTTATGTCGGGATGAAAAAGACCCCTAAAAATGTTTGTGCTGTTTTGTTTTTTTTGTTTGTTTTTTTTTTTGTTGGTTTTTTTTTTGTTTTTTTTTTTTTCTTTTGTTGTTGTTTTATTTTTATTTATTTATTTTTTTTTTTTTTTTTTGGGGGGGGGGGGGGGTTAAATAGCGCAATATCCACTGAATGTGAACAAAATGCTTTACAAGGGGTCCTACCTGACCTGACCAACAACAATATTTAACGTAAATAACGAGACATGATGCCTTATTAGGCGATATTACAATTCTTTTCCGACATAGACAACGGTATTAACGGTCAGGTACTCATTTTATACCTGAGTACGGTGAAAGAATGTGAGTAAAGAGCCTTTTCCAAGGATTCAACTATGCGCCGAGCGAGGCTCGAACTCAGGACCTTCCGATCCGAAAGCGAGTGGCATGCCACTAGACTGAGGTACTGAGTTCGATCACGCGCCGCTACCTCTATGTGGCCGTGAGCAAGTCATCTCGCCCTAGCTCAATTCGCGGAGCTGCACTGCGGCGGACGCCTGGTTTTTCCAGTCTGCCCTTGGAATAGACCCTAATGACAAATTTACCCATGGGGATGAATAAAGGGAATTTTAAGAATTTATCCTCGATCAGAACGAAGAGAAAGTAACAACAACATTTATATTTGTCTCTATAAATTCAATTTTACGCCTAGTTCATCCCAACATACTACTGCTTCGATGTGATGGGTCACCTATTGATTTGAGTCGATGAGTCACAACTAAATCCTTTTTTTTTGGCACAAATTTCACCTCAACATATTCCCGGTTTGAGTACGTAGATGGAACACATAATACAAATAAATAAACAAATACACACTAAGAAAACTGATGAATGAATCAAATCACTAAACAATACAACCTCACGGCGTACATATGAATTTACTCGTCTCCTATGTCCAGACAGGCAGATTTTAGGAATAATAAAAAATAATAAAATAAAATTCCCTTTATTCATCCCCAAGGGAAAATTTGTCTTTAGTGTCTATTCCAAAGGAAGACTGGAATAACCCAGGCGTTTGGGTGAGCTAGGGTGAGGTGACTTGCTCAAGGCCACACAACGCAGCGGCGGGTGATTGAACTCGGTACCTTTCGGGTAAGAAGCAAAGACCGTACCACTGAGCCACGCTGCCCCCTGTCTTCTTTTTTCTTATATTTTTCTTTCTGCTTTGTCTGGTACTACTTCGCACACCATATTTTCAAATCTTTAATAAAATACGATCATTTAGAATTGGCGTTGTAGCACCACAAAACACACGACGGCTGTGAAATGACTCTTTTGTAAAATAAAAATGTATATATTACAACCATCATGATTCCTATCGAGCCGACAGTTTAATAAATCTGTCCACAAGCCTGGTGATAGGAGTCGAAATTCCTGTAGAGTCGACAATTAGATAAATCTGTCCACCAGCCTGGTGATGGGAGTCAAAGTTCCTATCGAGTCGACAGTTTGATAAATCTGTCCACTATCCTGGTGATGGGAGTCAAAATTCCTATCGAGTCGACAGTTTGATAAGTCTGTCCACTATCCTGATGATGGGAGTCAAAGTTCCTATCGAGCCGACAGTTTGATAAATCTGTCCACTATCCTGGTGATGGGAGTCAAAGTTCCTATCGAGCCGACAGTTTGATAAGTCTGTCCACTATCCTGATGATGGGAATCGAAATTCCTGTAGAGTCAACAGTTAGATAACACAGTCCACCATCCTGGTGATGGGAGTCGAAATTCCTGTAGTCAACAGTTAGATAACTCAGTCCACTAGCCTGGTGATGGGAGATAACTGTCCACCAGCAATCAAGTCATGCATGATGTGTCAATCCACATTAATTCCAGACACAGACAAAATAACCTCTGTGAGAGAATCCATTGGCCTCCCTGTCAGACTGATACGGCCTACACTGATCACGGGTCTCCTGTTGCAAAATAAAGTCTCGGGTAAGCCAAAGAGTTCGTAGAATCGGTCGTGTATTATAACCCCCAAAAAGTAGTTCCTGAGAGTCATTAAGCCCAAGGATCTGGAGTTTATTCGGTGTTTGTAGTGTTTAACGGACAATAGCAATTTCTTGTTATCTCTTGTATAGAAAGCTAGTCTATCGCAAAGTTTTTTCTGCAGATCTAATGAAGTCTTGGGTGAGCAAAAGAGTGCGTTGAATTGGTCAGTGAATTATAGGAAAATAAAAAGAAGTCCCTGAGAGAGTCATTAAGCCAAAGAAGCTGGAGTTTGTTGTGTTAAACGGACAAAAGCAATTACTTGCTACCCTTTGGATAACATGTTAATTTATCGCAAATTTCTTTCCGACAGCTCTTAAAGACCCAGTTAATTAAATAGTAGTAATTGTATATTATATTATTCAAATGCCTCAAGTTTAAATAATCAAGTCAATACAGCCAGTGTCTTATATAAACAGTAGCATGCAGTGTTTAATGCCTGTTTTACTTAAATAGAAATAAGTATAATTTCTGGATCCGTGTAGCGAATGGTTCTGAGAGAAACTTACGAGGAACTTATTTATACTTTTTTTTCTCTTACTCTGAGATGACGTATCGGTGACCCATACACTCGAAATGTGATATTTTAATGAGTTAAAAGTTCAAGGACAAAATACACGTTTGTGTCAAATGGATTGGAATTGAAGAATTTGAATCACGGATTTTTTATTACCAGTTTGACACGGTGGGCAATAAATAAATAAACAAATCTATAATTATTTTTAAAAATTAACGATTCAAATATACAGGAAAAAAACAGTGATTCCATATGAATGTATTAGTCTCTATGTCAAGGCTATATCAATCGAGCTATTGAGAAGATCGGAGGACAGATATGGTTGGAGGGACATCATCGCCGATGTCTGCAACAGGCCTGGCACTTGATGATGTCAAGGCAGGCCGATTTTTTTGGAACGATATTTTTTTTCAATTTTATTTTCTTTCTGATAGGCTGGCACTGTTTCATACATACTTGGTTCAAATCTTTAATAAGATACGATCGTTATAAATTTGCATATTGTAACACAAACACACAAGACGACTGTGAAATCTCTTGACTCTTGTCAAAAAAAAAACAAGTTAAAAAAAAAAAATAAATAAATAAAATTTATGAAAATAAATAAATTAATTTTTAAAAATATATATTTTTTTTTATGTTTGTATACATATATATATATATATATATATATATATATATATATATATATATATATATATATATATATATATGTATATATATATATATATATATATATATATATATATATATATATGACTTACTTGACTTAGATGCCTTTCGCGTCTCGACCGAAAGATCGGGTGGCCTTGGCTGTTTCCAGTATTTCCTGTGTGAGGTGTCTCCAATATTGCCGGTCCTCTGCTAGGGTTCTCAGATTTTCAAGGTCCCCTGCCGTTATGAGACTAATGCTTTGTCCAAGTGTTGTGAGGTTTTTGTTTAGGATCACAGGGAGTGTTGTGATCGGTCTTCCTCTGAAAAGGTTCCCGTGTTTTTGGAAGTATCCCGACATGGCTTGGTTAGCTGGTATGTTTTTGTCCCTGCGTAGTATGTGACCGAAAAGTTGCCATCGTTGTTGTAAAATGTCAAGGGAGATTGGTCTTTCTTTTGTGATCTTATAGAGTGATTCATTTGAGATCTTTTTTGGGTATTTGATGTCCAGTACCCTTCTTAGCTGTGTGCGATGGAAGGCATCCAGATGTTCTTCTTCGGATTTTGTCAGCGCCCAAGTGCCGCAGTTATACAGAAGTACCGGTTTTACAAGAGCACGGTACAGTTTCAGTTTGGTTTTTCTCTTTATTTTGTCACCTCTAATCCATACATTGGTGAGTTTACTGAGTGCGGCGTTTGATAGCTGTTTTCTTCTTTGTACATCCTCGGTGTCTCCAATTAGTGAGCCGACTTTCTTTGTTCTTTTCCATTCCTCTTTGTTCCTCGATATTGTTGTAAATTCGGTTTTATTGGCATTGACTTGGAGGTTATATTTCATGAGGGTATTTTGTATGATGTCTATATTTGCTGGTGTTGATCCAATAAAGTCGACATCATCTGCATAGGCGATTTCTCTAGGGATTGCATTCTCAATATGAGTCGTTGGTTTTGGAATGACTTTTCGAACTTCTTTCAGAGCGTGTTCTAAGTATATTGTGAACAGAATCGGGCTCAGACTGTCTCCTTGGGGGGTCCCGATGTTACTTTCGAACTGCGTCTGTTTTGTGGCCCCGTATATCTTTGGTTGTATCTTTGTGTTGCTGAGGAGAAATCGGATTATTCGGAGCTCGTCTTCGTCTACTATGTCTGTTAATATCTCCAAAAGTTTTCCTCTGTCGATCGTATCAAATGCTGCGGACATATCGATTCCGGTTATTGTTATGGATATGTTTTCTATATATATATATATATATATATATATATATATATATATATATATATATATAAGTTTATTATAACCATCATGATGATGGGAGTCAAAGTTCATGCGGAGCCGACACTTTGAAAAATCTGTCCACTAGCCTGATGATGGGAGTCGAAATTCCTGTAGAGTCAACAGTTAGATAACTCAGTCCACCAGCCTGGTGATGGGAGATAACTGTCCACCAGCAATCAAGTCATGCATGATGTGTCAATCCACATTAATTCCAGACACAGACAAAATTACCTCTGTGAGAGAATCCATTGGCATCCCTGTCAGACTGATACGGCCTACACTGATCACGGGCCTCCTGTTGCAAAACAAAGTCTTGAATAAGAAAAAGAGTTCGTAGAATCGGTCAGTAAAGTAAACCAAAACAAATAGTCCCCGAGAACCGTTAGACCCGTGGAGCACGAGTTTATCTGGCGTCTGTAGTGTTAAAAGTAGTTATTAATTGCTACCCTTTGGATAGCACGTTAGTTTATCGCGAAGTACGTTCCATCAGCTCTTAAAGACACAGATACTTAAGTAATATTTCAATATATAACATTATATCATAATACTTTCCACCAGCTCTTAAAGACCTACATACTTAAGTAATATTAATTGTATATACATTATTCAAATGTTCAATTTTAATCCATCGATATTTGAAGGACGAATCTTCTGGCCAAAATTTTGGATACGTGCTTTATTTTATCTGAATATGGAAGTCATGTTGTCTCCAAATCACCGATCTGTCGCATTCGATTCGATATTGAAATCGATTAAAATGCTGTTTGTTCTCTTACAATCTCATATTAAGTCATATCTGAAATAATATACAACACTGTTATGGTACCAAAATGGCTTTACAGCGGAAACGCGTAATCTTGTGATGATGAAATTAAATAGTCTAAACTATCGGGTAATCTCTATAGTGACTACTACTAATACTACTACGACTACTACTACTACTACTACTACTACTACTACTACTACTACTACTACTACTACTACTACTACTACTACTACTACTACTACTACCACTATAAAAAATAATGATAATAATAACAATAATCATCATAATAATTATAATACTAATAATAATAATAACAATAATAATAATAATAATAATAATAATAATAATAATAATAATAATAATAATAATAATAATAATAATAATAATAATAATAATAATAATAATAATAATAATAATAGTAATAATAATAATAATAATAATAATAATAATAATAATAATAATAATAATAATAATAATATTTCTACTGCTACTACGACCATCACTACTACTATACTACTACTACCACCACTACTACTACTACTACTACTACTACTACTACTACTACTACTATTACTACTACTACTACTACTACTACTACTACTACTACTACTACTACTACTACTACTACTACTACTACTACTGCTACTACTACTACTACTACTACTACTACTACTACTACTACTACTGCTGCTGCTGCTGCTACTAATACTACTACTACTACTACTACTACTACTACTACTACTACTACTACTACTACCACCACCACCACTACTACTACTACTACTACTACTACTACTACTACTACTACTACTACTACTACTACTACTACTACTACTTATACCACTACTACTACTACCACCACCACCACTACTACTACTACTACTACTACTACTACTACTACTACTACTACTACTACTACTACTACTACTACTATATATCCCGTCCTCTGGAAGATTGGCTTTACACATCCATTGACATAGGAACCCGTATTTTGGTTGGTCGTCAATAAAGATCATCCATCCTGGCTTCTCTTTTACGCATTGTAATCATAATAATCACATAATATACATAACGCTACTTAAATAGGTATGCCAACCTTATCATCGTAATATTATATAACCTATTCATTGCATCTAAAACTAATAAATAGAGGTGCCTAAAGGCCAAGGGTTGAAACGTCGTTTGTTATGTGTTGTTCATTCATGAGTCAGATTTACTCCTTTTATCTTTATCTTCATTGTATTTACATTGTCCGAAGAACTAGTTACGTACGTCCATTGTTCGCAAGCGCCGTAAAACTCTTTTAAAAACAAAACAAAACAAAAAAACACAGCACACTTCCAATGACTTTTGAACCGGAAAAGAGGGAGGTATGACGTGTCAAGACTTCTCTGTCCTATTAATATTTGCTTCTCTTTCATTGCTCGAGTTATTGATTGCGTTTTTACATTATAATCCCTTAGACAGAATAATGAGACCTCTCGTATTTCCAGGTATATATTGCAGCCACGTATGAACCATCTCAGCCCCCTACTCCTATCACTTTTCAACCTGAATAGCCATAAATAACAAACTAATGAGACCAGCCAACGGTAAACATGGCGTCATAAGAAAAGGAATTGCTCAATTGGCCTTTCTATGACAAAAACAATAACACATTTTAAAATTTTTAGCCAAAAAAATTATGTCCTTCAAATAAAATTGGTCGATTGAAATTATCCTCCTCTTGTAAAAACAAATCGCAAACCGGTGACTTCCTTAAAGTACCATAGTTTCATAGTATTTGAAAAGAAAAGAGCCTTTTTATAGCGCAATGTCCACATTACAAGGGGTCCCTGACCAAATGCAATACCTGCCAACTAGAACGAGACATGACACGATATTGCCACATGGCGATATTATTACAATTTTTTTCCAACACCGTTATCGGCCCCGTACTCATTTTACACCTGAGTACGGTGAGAGAATGTGAGTAAATAGTTTTTTCCAAGGACTCAACTATGCGCCGAGCGAAGCTCGAACCCAGGACTTTCCGATCGGAAAGCGACTGTCATACCACAAGACCACATTATAGTTATAGCTGTACAAATTTTCCTCGCCTTGTAAAAAAAAAACCTCTCAAACCTGAGACTTTCTTGCAAACTTCATTGAAGTCCCCGGTTATTTTTATAGTTTTTGACAAGGTGGGGGCCTTTATGATCGATCTATAGATAGTATGCTAAGAAACTCACAACATTGCCATCCGGAAGTATAACGAACCAACACACAAAACTATGTGTAACTTGGAACGTTTATAGTCTTGTTAATACAGTTCAGTGTAAAATGAGTACGACCTGGTCGTTAACAGCCTTGTCTCTGTCGGAAAAAATAATTGTAATATCGCCTCACAGGCGTCATGTCTCGTTCTATATATGTTACGTGCTGCTGTTGAGCACGTTTAGGGGATATTGCACTATATAAATGTTCAATTTTTCTTTTTTAAGGACGAGTCTTGTGCCGTGTGGCCAAAATTATAATAAAGTGTTTTGGGGTTGGGTTTTTTCCTCAGAGTACGACAATAATATTGATTTTGATTTACAATAAATGGAATAAGAGTGGAAAAAGGGGGGGGGGGCTTGTTTACTTGATGTCGTCAATCGTAAATCTTTTTGGATAATTATAAAATGTAAAAGACCTTTAGACAGTTAACTGTCGTTACTCTGGAAAAAAATTGTATTCAAAAATGTGACCAGAAGCTCATCTTTCAATTTCAAATATTGATCGATTTAAACAACCCTCATCTTGGCAAAAAAAATACTCAAACCTGGTACCTCGCAATGGTCATTAAATTCGATCGATATCTGAAGGACGAGTTTTCTGACCAAATTTTTTGATACGGGTCTATCCAGAGTAACGACAGTTAACTGGCTAAAGGTCTTTTACATTTTATATTTATCCAAAAAGAATTACGATTGACGACATCGGGTGAACACGCCGTCCCCCCCCCCCCTACCGCGCCCCCCCCCCCCTACCCCCTCCCCTTTTCCACCCTTATGCCATTTATTGTCCGTCAAAAACAAAAGAGATGAATATATGTGCCTACTACGTCAAACTGGTATTGTGTCGGAGTGAAGTGGATACATAGACAAGTGCGGCAATGTGATCTTGTGGTATGACACTCGCTTTCGGATCGGAAGGCCCTGGGTTCGAGCCTCGCTCGGCGCATTGTTGAGTCCTTGGAAAAGACTCTTTACTCACAAATTTCTCACCGTACTCAGGTGTAAAATGAGTACCTGGTCGTCAACAGCGTTGTCTCTGTTGGAAAAATTGTAATATCGCCTAACGGGCGCCATTTCTTGTTCTACACGTTACGTGTTGCTGTTGGTTTCGTAAAAAAGAAACACCGTACATTCAAAGTGTGAAGTTGATTATGTGATATGAATAAAAGAGGTACACATGAGTATTGTTTCTTTCATCATTGTAGTTTTCCGAAGCAAGAGTTGTCAGAATGTTTTATTGACGTCTTTGATCATTAATTTGATTATAAACAAACCGCATCATTGTAATTGGATTCAGTAGTCTGATGTCATGCCGGCCGGCAATGGCGGCCATCTTGGTTCTAAACAAAGAAAATCATTATTTTTTATTCTTCATGCTGGCTAGAATTTTTCATTCCCTTTTCATATGCCTTTTGATCAGAATGTGTAAAAGTCAAAACATGATCAAATTTATGTGTGTTTTCCTCTGGAAACGTTTTTATGCTCGCCGGAGAAATATTTCATACGGGCGTCCGCCATTGTTCCGATAGTTTAGAGCCAGTGTTACTAAGTTACCATGCGTCATTAGGAAGGAAGTGACGTTACGACTGTTGAATCGTATTGGGGAGATCCATTCAAAACATAAGTGAGCACTTGATAGCATAAGGAAAATAGGAAGCCCGAGGGGAACATTGAGGAGGCCAGTTGAGAAGGAAAGAAACAAATTTTTAATGTGATTTTTACACCTTGAATTGATGCTATAAGTTTAGCCAAAAAGGTCATACCATCCGCCGTCCGGTTGTAACGACACACAAGACTTGAACCTTATGACCTTGAACGTTTATAGTCTGATTAAAACAATGAAGTGTGAACCACTCATAAAAAATGACTTGCTAAAACAATAACGAAGAGCTGAATGACGTCAGTTTCGTTCCATCTATAGAGGTGGTGATCACTACTGTAGCCTATAGATAGAATGAAGTTGACGTCACTCGTGCCTTTATTGTTGTTTTTAGTCATCCACGTTTATGAGTAATTCCCACTTAACTGTATTATCCAGACCATAAAAGTTCATAGTTACACAAAGTTTTGTGCATTCGTCCGTTATACTTCCGGATGGCAATTTTGTGAGCTTCTTACCCAAGCGCATACTATTTATAGAACAGTCTGGAAAAGATGTGTTCAGCGCGCTGTTCTCAGCGAGGCAGGGAGAGGGGGGAACAAACGTCATTGATCACTCTCAACATCGCTTGTCGATGCTACAAGGTGAGGCACCATGCAGCACAGCTGGACACTGATGGCATTAATGCAATTTTTTTTCTCAACCTTTAGCTATGTCCTGTTGAAGAATACGATTGATGACTACAGGGCGGACGATAATTATCCTTGTTGAGAAGAGATTAACCACAAAGGGAGTTAATTATCTTGACATTTACGCACTTCATCCCCTTGAGTCGTGGACAGATCTGTCGAACACAGAAAAAAAACGTATTAAAAATATTTTTTAAACATTTTTGGGGAGCTTTTATATAGCGTAATATCCACTAGGGATCCCTGGCCAGCAGCAACACTTGGCACGTAGGACGAGACATGACGCTTGTTAGGCGATATAACGGCCAGATACTCGTCTTACACCTGAGTACAGTGAGAGAATCTGAGTAAAGAGCCTTCTCCAAGGACTCAACTATGTGCCGAGCGAAGCTCGAACCCAGGACCTTCAGATCCGAAAGCGAGTGTCATACCTCTAGACCACATAGCCGCAAAAAAAAAAATCTTAGCGAGGAAGATTTTGCTCTTTTAAGTATCGATTGATTACGATGGCCCTCAAAGTTATCACAAACTGGAGACTTCAAACTAAAGCGACGGTTTAACAGATTGAATGTCATCTTATCTTAATAGCTATTTGAAGCATAACTTTTCTGTCTAAAAATCGTTCTTATCGATGAGAGTACAGTTTTTTTCAAAAATACGAAGAGTAACTTCATTGAGATAAAGATAATACATTTCAAAATTCGTCCTATACTATTTTGACAAAAGGAACTCAAACTTTTTTATCTAGTCAAATCTGACAAAAACCAGATTGATGTTGAAGGTTATTTATTTCATGATGATAATAACGATGATGATGATGATGATGATGATGATGATGATGATGATGATGAAAACGACGACGACGACGACGACGATGATGATGATGATGATGATGATGATGATGATGATGATGATGTTGATGATGCTGTTGACGACGACACAACGACGACGAGGATGATGATGATGATGATGATGATGATGATGATGATGATGATGATGATGACGACGACGACGAGGATGATGATGATGATGATGATGATGATGACGATGATGATGATGATGATGATGATGATGATGATGATGATGATGATGATGATGATGATGATGATGACGGCCACATTATTCACCTTATTGATTGAATACATCAAAATCTAGTCTGATTCAATGCATTGGTATTTTAACATTTATCAATACAGTATTATCAAGTTTTGTTTATATCGCTTAGACAATCAGATCGAAGACTCTAAAGAAATTTACGCTCTTCCACACCCCCCCCCCTGCCCCATTCTCCCATCCCCTCTTCCCGAAGGCTAAAAAAAAATAAAAGAAAGGAAAACTCATCAATCCCGTATCTCTCTTTAACAAAGATGTAAAAGTCTGTAATTCTCCGCTTGGGCGTATCTAATTCATTTTTCTGAGTCTAAGCCCCATTGATAACCGTGTTGATCTATTCCATTTAAATCTTGTCTGATTCAACGAATTGGTCTTTACATACTAATAAGATACTAATAATTACAAAGCCATCCAGTTGTATTTCTTTAACCCTCTCCTTACCAACCACAGGGAAATCGTCACGTCGATCCAACCAGCACGTTTATCATTCTGATTTATTTTGTATTTCACAAAAGTTAAAGAATAATGTTTTATTCTAGTCTAGATAGCTATAAAAACGTGACACACACAGTGTTGAAGAGTTCATTTGCCGATCAATAAAATGTAGTTGCTGCTCTTCTGTTTGAATAAGAAAATTCCATTTTTGTGTTGGATGGGTGTGAAATGTTGGGGAAAATTCTCGAAATGTTTGGTAAGGAAAGGGTCAATATATTGCCACGGGCACAACGTCTCAAAAAAGTATTATGTCCGTATGAATCGGATTCCGGAAAATATGAATTTATACTTAAAATGATAAGGAATACAGTTTTTGAATTTTTATTTGCAATATAGATAGAACAAAGTTGACGTCATTTGGGTCTGTTATTTTTTAATTATTTTTTTTGCAATCCATGTTTATGAGTAATTCTCCAAACAAAAAAACAACAATAAATATTGAATTGTAAGCTTCATTTTATTACACGAAGACAGATGCTGTGGACGTGTCGCGTTTCCCTTTTATCAACAAAATCGGATGAATGAAACACTACAGACGAATGAGACAATGTGATTGTTATAGTAGCGTTGTTAAGTTGTTAATGATAATGCTGATGATAATCACGATGTTGTTAAGTAATTCTCACTAAACTGTATTGACCAGACTATAAACGTTAAGGTTTCAAATGGTTTTGCGTGTTAGTCCGTTATATTTCCGGATGGCAATGTAGTGAGTTTCTTAGCCAAACGCACACTCTCTATAGATAGATTGAATTTGACGTCACTGTATCTATTAGAAAATGGTGTTTATTCTCCATCATAAAGCAGAAGTCCTTCAGAGCCACTTGGCCCATGGTGCCGCTGTTTATCCCGGTTTCTATAGCGTGAAATGGACAATAGCCATTGCTTGCTACCCTTTGTATATGACGCTAGTCAATCGCAAAGTACTGTCCGCCAGATCTAACAGACCCAGCTACCCAATTTCAGCTGGGTGGAGAAGGAGGGGGGGGGTCAGAAAAAAATCTCGTCTGCATACGGGATCGTTCGCGGTTACTTTGCTTGTGAAGCGAGTGCTCTACCCACTAAGCTACTGGGACCTCCTATTCTCTCTGATAACGAAGATAATTTTTCTCCTAGTTTGATGATGATGATGATGATGATGATGATGATGATGATGATGATGTTTGTGTTTATAAATTCAATTTTCATCCCGAGATAATATCGCTTTGAGACAGCGAGTCACATGAAAGAATATTCGAAAAGAAATTGTCGTTTACGTCTTTACTTTTGCGACTTTGACTTTTCTTTAGACGCAAGAACGTTCGATAACACAACACACAACACAAAGGATTGTTTAACAACAAGAGATGAAGTGATTAGGAGAGTGCCAGAAGACAATAGAGAATAAAAATTTCGCGGCGATGATGGGGGTATACCTCATACGGTAGAGTCACGCTCTACCCGGCGAGGCGAAGTTGTCGTACCAATAAGGTCGCGGGTTCAAACCCCCATCACCGCAGCAAAATTGTTATTCTCTATTGTCTTCTGGCACTTTCATACTCACTTCATCTCTTGTTGTTTTCAACAAAGGTGCCTGCTCCACTCACTTTTCTATATTAAAGGATTGTTTCAGTTATTGAATATTTCGATGGATGAATTCATACAAAAATATCCTGTTAACTTTTATAATTATTTTTAATTTGAAGTTCACTTAATTAAAGATCAAATAACCCCCTTCCTTAATGTGATTGGTAGAGTAGAGGTGTCAACTGTAACCCTATGAAGACAACAAAAATAAAAAAGAATAAAATCACTGGCTGAGGTAAGGATGAAGATGATGGCGAAGACTTCGACGATTTGATGATGATGATGATGATGATGATGATGATGATGATGATGATGATGATGATGATGATGATGATGATGATGATGACAGCGCTAATGACGACAGTTATGATGATGATGATACCAATGATGATGATGGTGATGGTGATGATACCAATTATAATGATGATGATGATGATGATGATGATGATGATGATGATGATGATGATGATAACCAGACTTAATTGGTTTTTCCTTGTGTCTCGACCCCATTGTAAACCGTGTTGATTTAATACATTTTAACCTTTTCTGATTCAATCAATTTGTATCTATATATACAAATCAACACAATGTAATCCAGTTCTGTATTTATATGGCTCCAGGCAATACGATAGAAAACTCTCTCTAAAAAGAATTCTCTACGTCTTTCATTTTCTGTCCTTAAGTTTTCTTTGGCCTCAAGTACTTCCCCCGCAAACCACAAAGCAATGATTCAGAAAATAAATATTAGATTGATGAAGTCACACAAAAGAATCCGGTAATCTTTTATACCTTAATCAATTATATTTTGTATGAATTTCAACAAATTAGAGATAAAATAACCCCCCCCCCCCCCCCCCCCCCCCCCCAAACCCAATCAGTTTGATTGGTCTACAAAAACAAGTCACCGTTAACCTTATTTATGGAGACAAGAAAATGTTAAAAAGTCAGTGGTGGTGAATGGTCTATGATGATGGCGACGACTACGACCACGATGATGATGATGATGATGATGATGATGATGATGATGATGATGATGATGATGATGATGATGATACCAATGATAATGATGATGATGATGATACCAATGATCATGATGATGGTGGTGGTGGTGATGATGATGATGATGATGATGATGATGATGATGATGATGATGATGATGATGTCAGGTGGTGCGAGCTAAATTTCTCACGGCCACAAAGTGGAGTGGGGAGTCAAACTCGGTACCTTCTGGATACGAAGTTAGGACCATATCACTGTTCCATACCCCCGCTCCCCATCACTTACTGTTCAAAACAATATATATAATATACCAAAGCGAGACCCAGCTCTCGTTGTGACTGATATAGCCTTCTGTGAAGAAAACCAATTCCATTTACAATGTTCAATCAAATATAATTAATATAAAATTTAATCTAGGATTCCCTGACATTCCTTTGTGATTAAATTCACGAATTAATAGGTCAGACGACATTAACCCTCTCGTTGCGAAATATTTCGGATTGTTTATTTTAATGCTTAGAGTTTGTTTTTGTTTTTTGTTCGTTTTGTTTTGTCTTGTTGGGGAGGGGGGATGGGGTTTGTATATTGTTGTTTTGTTTTATGTTTGTTTGTTGTTGTTTGTTTTTTTGTTTGTTTGTTTTGTCTTGTTGGGGAGGGGGGATGGGGTTTGTATATTGTTGTTTTGTTTTATGTTTGTTTGTTGTTGTTTGTTTTTTTGTTTGTTTGTTTTGGGTTTTTTTTTTTCCTTATTTGTCTATTTCTTTTTTTTTATTCTTCTTTTTTTTCAAATCATAAATAATCCCATATTTTTATTTCATTATGAATTTAAACTTAACCATTTCATTACAAAAGCAGTAACAAAGAGGCCATGCGGCTATGTGGTCTTGTAGTGTGACACTCGCTTTCGGATCTTAAGTTCCTGGGTTCGAGCCTCCGTCGGCACATAGTTGAGTCCTTGGAAAAAGATCTTTACTCACATTCTCTCACCGTACTCAGATGTAAATTGATTACCTGGCCGTTAACAGCGTTGTCTCTGTCCTAAAAAAATTGTAATATCGCCCAACAGGCGTCATGTCCCGTCATAAATGTTAAGTGTTGCTGTTGACCAGGGGCCACTTGTAAAGCAAATGAGCACGTTTAATGGATATTGCTCTATATAAAGAGCTCAATTTAAAGCTGAATTGCACAAAGAGCCATGATAATAAGTATACGTTAACTTTATATTCCTGATCTAGTGGGCAATGTTCGAAACCGCTACCCACTGAGAAACTTTAATTGTCGCACCAGACTAGATGGTTGGATAGGGAAAAGGACGATATGAAAGAACTGGGCCTGGAAGAGGATGATGCTAAGAACCGAGAAGAAAAAGAAGTAGTAGTAGTAGTAGTAGTAGTGGTGGTGGTGGTGGTAGTAGTGAAAGAAGAAGAAGAAGAAGAAGAAGAAGAAGAAGAAGAAGAAGAAGAAGAAGAAGAAGAAGAAGAAGAAGTTTACATGTTAGACGAATGTAAGAAAAGATTCAACTTTGAACCATTTAAACCGACGTGTACTTATTTATTGCAAGTCTGGTAATCCAGACCATAGCTCATTTTGGTCATGGGAATACTCTCAAACCAAGGCAAACTTTTGTCTATAAATAGAATGAAATTGACGTCACTCAGGTCTTTGTTATTGTTTTTTGCCATCCACGTTTATGAGTAGTTCTCACTAAACTGTATTAGCCTGACTATAATCGTTTAAGGTTACACATAGTTTTGTGTGTTGGCCCGTAAAACTTCCGGATGTCACTCAGGTCTTTGTTATTGTTTTTTGCCATCCACGTTTATGAGTAATTCTTACTAAACTGTATTAACCTGACTATAAACGTTTAAGGTTACACATAGTTTTGTGTGTTGGCCCGTAATACTTCCGGATGGCTATGTCGTGAGCATCTTAGCCAAGCGCATATTTTCTATAGGCATTGTCATCCGGAAGTAGAATGGACCAACATACAAAACTATGTGTATACTTGAACAGTACTTGGTTACAGTATGGCAGCAGCTTCTAATGGTGCTCACACTACTATGCCATGACGATCGACCCAATCTGCAAATTCTTTACCGCACTCGTGCATCGTCGCAAACCCGCCCGGAAGCTTCGTCACAACACACCGTTCAACTAAATGCTCTGCGGTTTCGGTTTCATTCCCACATCGAGTACATGTTGGACAGGTGGAAAGTCCCCACTGATGAAGCGATTTTGCAAAAATCAATAACAAAGGTCTGAGAGACGTCAACTTCATTCTATATAAATACAACCATGTCCAATCAAGCCCATAGAAAAGTTCGGTTATCAGACCTACAAAATTATTCACGTCGACAATAACTATTGCCTTATCCTCCCAACATAAAGTTTATGTGAAATTTGTAATGTCAAAAATCAACAAGGAATAAATAGAATATCTAGATGATAAATTGTTCTTGAGATGTGTAAATAATGAATAAGTTATTGATTTCGTTGTTTGTCAAAATTGAAAACAAGTTTGTTTGTTTTCTTTGTTTGTTTGTTTGTTTTTGTTTTGTTTTGTTTTTGATTTTGTTTTTTTTTTTTGTTTTTTTGTTTTTTGTTTTGTTTTTTGGACAAGCGAAAAAATGGATTGATAATGGCAACATTCATATTGTAAAACGTTATTCTAAAAAGCCTATCCTTATCTCTCACTAACCTCCAACCCCCCCCCCCCCCTCACCCCCCCCCCCCCCCCCCAAGCCCACGAAAAAAACAACTAAAAAAAACCCAGAAAGTCTCGAATAATAGGAATAGATTCCGATTGTAATTGGCGCATATTGTATCGTCTTCTCAAAAACCCTTCCCTGACATCTTTTTGGCTTGACCAGCGATCCTATTACCCTTTGCTATATTTACATAAATCAGTACCTATAGTTCTTGAATGCATACATGGCAACAAAACTACAAATAAAAGCGTTGCAAAGAGAGAATTTCAAGAATGGGATATCATGTGACATGTTATAAGATTGTAAGGCGATCGTAATCAAACTAAGCACTGTACAGAAAGTAACGGTTGTTTGTTAAGTATTGTTTCGTCATATTGGTATGATATAATATGAGCCATCTCTATTGTTTTATGTCTGAAGGGGCTCACTCAGGCACACGTAGATGTTTTTTTTTACTGTGTGTGTGTGTGTGTGTGTGTGTGTGTGTGTGTGTGTGTTGGTGTTGTTATTTTTTTTGTTTTATTTTTTTTTTTCGTTCCCAGTGACCATTAAGTGGTATTGTCTACATTTTTATTTCTAATTCAAGTCTTCTTCTTCTTCTTCTTCTTCTTCTTCTTCTTCTTCTTCTTCTTCTTCTTCTTCTTCTTCTTCTTCTTCTCCTTCTTCTTCTTCTTTTGTGTTGTTTTTTTTTTTTTTTTTTTTTTGTTGGCTGAAGTAGGGTTTTGAGCCCGAGATGTTCGTGTTTGGTATTTGGTTCTTTTTTTTTTAAACTGTTATATTCATTTTTGTTTATTACGTTTTACAGTCCACAGCTTCTAGCAGCTTAGTATCACTTTGACTGATGTCTATTAATCCAGTTTTCACTAAATTGGTCTTATTTATTTGTTAGCTACTTGCAAGGTTCTCTCGAATGCTACTACATCCGGCAAACTACTAGATCGAAAGACACAATTGCAGATGCCGGATAACTATTTCCTAATAATTTTGACACGTTTCGAACAATACGAAGTCATTTAATTAGTTGACTGCCGTACTCTGGAAGGACACATATTTATAATAATAACAATAATAATAATAATAATAATAATAATAATAATAATAATAATAATAATAATAATAATAATAATAATATAATAATAATAATAATAATAATAATAATAATAATAATAATAATAATAAATATGGTTTTTATATGCCACCTTAACCCGTATATCAACAAACAAAAAATTGCCCAGAGAACTCGTCCTTCAAAATCGATCGATTTAGATGACTATCGTCTTAAAAAAATTTTCAAACCTGGGACTTTGCGAAGGGTCATTTAAATCGATCAATATTTGAAAGACGAATTTTCTGGCCAAATTTTTAAACACTTGTCTGTTAGAGTACATTAGTTATTGGTAAGACGTTTTAAGAACTTTCATGAAGTACGAGTAAGAAAAGGGCTTGATAAAGGCAGCAGTCATATTTTAAAACGTTATTCTTAAAACTCTATCCTTAGCCCTAGGCTTCTAGAAATCTAGAATCATAGGAATAGGTTCAAATTCTAACAATATATTTTTAAAACATTATATCAATGCTTTGCGAACCATGAGATACAAACGCAAACGTTACGTATTCAAATGATTTGAAGTGACCGTCTGTCCGTTCCAACGCCACATACTAATTTGTTATGTATCAGACGATTTGGAGATGAGAGATCCCTGACCCATCTCATCCGATAGCTGTGACCTATAATCGATTGCGATGGCCCACATTTTATTGCTTGTTCAGTCATAAAGATTCTCTTTTTTGCCAGTGTTTATACCTCCCCCCCCCCCCCCAACCCCACCGCTCTTTTTGCGTTTTTCTCTGTGTTGAATTATTATCCTGAGACAATTTGGAGTGGCGAATCCGATAGCGTGACAAGGAAATTTTAGGAAAGTGTGTAGAATGTCATTTTGGACTTCCGTCTAGACAAAATCAAAAAGAAGCGAGATGGTCGAGTTGATATGACTTTTCAGTTTTTCCTGAAGCCCGGCGTTTGATCCCACTGGTCGGCATCTCGCTTTTTTCCCCTTTAGCAGACGCCTAGCCCAGATTTTCTTTGAGGTGCTGCATTGATTCGGACGCCTGGGTTAATTCGAAAGAAATTATTCCCCTGACCTGAGCACGATGTTATTATGTTTGTTTATTAATTTTATTCATAGACTTTAAGTAACTGTATTTGTTTGCGTACAACCTCTCTCATAAACAGTAAAATTACAATAATATCATCTAACAAGCGTCATGTCTCATCCTAGATGTTGCTGCTGGCCTTGTAAAGCGATTTGAACACGTTTAGTGGATATTTCTCTTTATAAAAGCTCGAGTATGTATACATTGGTGGCCATAGAGCCAGTAAAGCTGGAGTAAATCTCTTTTCTAGCGTTAAATATTTTTGTAACAATTGCTTGGTACCCTTTGGATGATGCGTTGGTCAATTAAAAAAAAAACGTCACCAATCTAACATAGCCAGCAGTCCAGTCACAAGTGAATGGATAGAAGCATGAATCAAAAAGAAAACCACCTGAACAGGGGGACGAAAATGTTGTTTGTTTGTTTTGTTTTTTTGTTTTTTTTTGGGGGGGGGGGTGTTTGTTTTTTTGTTTTTAGCTTGCCGGGTAAATAAAATATCAATTTAACCCTTTGTTATTGTTTTTGTTAAACCCTAGAAAGAGTTTACAACTGTTTTTCAGCATTTTAAGTGAAGACTTATCTTTTTCATTTGTTTTCTTATTGGCTGGATAAGGGTTTTGGACCCAAAACGTTCCATTTAAGTTAATTGGATATTTTGTTCAATAATTTTGAAGATCAGATATATCGCCATCCATTTATTTACTTTTTACATTTTGAATATGATGTGTTCGACGTGTCCATATATGCAGGTCTGACATCCGAACCTACTTATGGGCCTAGTTTAACATGGTCGTAATGGACAATATTTTGAGTCATATTTTTTCCATTACAACAATGAGCCCATAAGGAATTGGGTTATCAGATCTGCAAATATGTGCACGTCGGATGTGTTACATTATATATGGTCGATCAACGGGGGTTCTGTGGAATATGTCTCATAATCCTTGATGCTCTTTGTAGATTTTTTTAAAAACTTGCGTTTTTACAATTCATTTCAAGTTTTTTTTTTTCTGATAGAAAAATTATTTTAGAGCGGTTTAGTTTAGCAGTGAGATTTATTTAATAAATGAAAGTAAGAAAATGTAAAAAGCATTTTGAAAATGGCGAACATTATAGCAAAAAAAAAACCTGCCTATTTTAAAATAGAATTTAAACCTAGAATATCTGAAGCTCGATCCCCCAGTACTTATATAAAAACTCAAGAGAGAGTATGTCCATTACAACAATGAGACCATAATAATTTGGGTTATCAGACCTGCAGTTTGAAGTATATTTAATCATATTGGGACATCTTGATTTGTCAGATATTCAATGTTGATTGATAGACCAAAACCCGCTTTAGTTTAACAAGTTGAACATTATCTACATGTTATTTTTCAAATTTGTTCATTTCGTTCGCAATTCGTGTCCGATTGAACAAGTTTGTTCAGACTAAAAATCATGAAATCCTTCATTTTTCATTATCTATTATTTGTCATCTAATCAAGGTTTACCCTAACAAAAAAACTAGATTGAAAAGTATGATCTTAAACGGAAGGTGGTTTGTGATTAAGATTAAGAAGCTCAATAGACGAAGATAAAACAAACATTTGCTTTACATTTTATATTAACGAATCTCCCCAAATCAATTTTCTGTGTCCATGGTTAATCTATCTAGTGCCTGGAGTGGTCGTAATTTAAAGGATTTATTTTAAGCTTATCTCTTCATTTGTTTATTCCCGTATACTGAAGAGAATATTGACAAATTTAAATCAAATAAGTTTACTTTAATCATTTGTTGTTTATCTAATGCTGCTTTGATGGGATGTTAACCCTTTCACGTTTAATTTCAACTAAATCTGTTCCAAATTAAATCATCTCTGATTATCTATTTGTTTATAAAGGCAATTCTTGCTGTTTTCATCAGTAAAAGACGACGCTCGGACTGCCTATAGAAAGTATGCGCTTGGCTAAGAAGTTCACAACATTGCCATCCGGATGTATAACCGACCAAGACACAAACTATGTGTAACCATGAACATTTATAGTCTGGTAATACAGTTAAGTGAGTACTCATAAACGCGGATGGCAAAAAAACAATAACAAAGACCAGAGTGACATCATCTTCTTTCTATCTATAAACTAAACCGCAATCGCAACATGCTGTGTAGATCTCTCAATGAAAATGGTCAGACGAATCAAACAAGAAATGATTATCTGGTGAGAGGAAAATCTCACCCCGCTCGTGGAAGGTAAATCAAAATCAGTTCTTGTCTTACATAATATGCCACGAAAGGTTTCAAATATATGTATTTATATTTGAAGCCGTAACTATTTAACTGCGTACTCTTGAAAGAAAAACTCTTATCTAACAATTTGGCCAGAAGTCCCAGGTCAGGTATGAGAGGTTTTGTTTGTTTTTTGGCCAAGATGAGGGTTATTTAAATCGCGAAGTCCCAGTTATTAGATTTCTTTTCCAAGGTGAGGGGTATTCAAATCGATAGATATCTGAAGGTCAAGTTTTCTGGCCAAATTTTTAAGTAAAAGGTTTACCAGACTACGGCTTTCAACTGGTTAATCTGGAAACCTTAATTAGTCTAATTTTATAAAGATTAAGTTAGATGAAATGCTTTTACTGAGGGGTGGCGAGAACGCAGTTTCCAAAACACACAAAAATGAAACCAAATAATCATAACCAACAAACAATCCTACACAGAAAAAACAAAAACAACCATAAAATACAAGCGTAAATGCGATATCAGTTGAACTGCCGTAGATTGCCCCTTCTCTCTCTCTCTCTCTCTCTCTCTCTCTCTCTCTCTCTCTCTCTCTCTCTCTCTCTCTCTCTCTCTCTCTCTCTCTCTCTCTCTCTCTCTTTTTTTCTTTTTTTTTCCCCCCACTACCACCTCCAACATTAAAAAATGTCTCATTCCTGATAAATTTTGGCGTGATATTGTCCTTCATTCTAATGCTGACTCGCAAGCTCATCAATACATAAGAAAGGGGAGATAATATATATAATATATTAAAAAACTGTCTCACATGCTGTCTCGCCTTTTAATAATGACACAACTGCCATACTCCGGAAAAACACCTTTTTTTTCAAATTTTGGCCATAAAACTCTTCCTTCAAATATCGATTGATTAAAACACACCCTCATCTTGTCAAAAACACTAAAACCTGAAGTCCCAGGTTTGAGATTTTTTTTTTTGACAAGATGAGGACATTTTAATCTATCGGGGTTTTTTTAAAGGATGAGTTATCTGGCGACATTTTTTCTAACGAATTGTTTCCAGAGTACCTAATTCAGAGTAGCAGAGGGCAGACAAGCAAACATGGGGGAGAGTGAAATTTAACGGTGCTGAGACAGAACTGCCGTACACTGGAAAAAAAAACCATATTTGAAAATTTGGCCAGAAAACTCGTCCTTCAAAAATCGATCGATTTAAATGACCCTCATCTTGGCAAAAAACTCTCAAACCTGGGACTTCGCGAAGTCCCAGGTTTGAGAGTTTTTTTTTGCCAAGATGAGGGTCATTTAAATCGATCGATTTTTGAAGGACGAGTTTTCTGGCCAAATTTTCAAATATGGGTTTTTCAAGAGTACGGCAGAGAATGCATTACTTCAAAATTGCCTGGTAGGAAAGGAAGACAAACAAAAAATAACCTTTTATCCTGCGAAAAAGGTTTCATATCTTTTTCCTGGTTTCAATAATCTATCGCATAGTTTCCATTATCAATGTACAAGTATGTGGCCTTCGCATCAAACCGGTGTTTTGGTCGGATGAGACGTGTGCACTTATTTATATTATGTTATTTCATATGTGAAATATGGATAGATTACATCTATCGACGTGCACTTATTTGCAGGTCTGATAATCCAATTCCTTTTGAGCTCATTGTTGAAACAAAAATCACCAAAAAAATTAAGCAAAATAGTGTTCATTACAAAGATTTAAAACTAGGGCCATAAGTGGGTTTGGATGTCAGACCGGCATACATGTATACGTCACGTGGGGCCGGATGATTTTGATGACAACAATTGATTTGATGGTTAAAACTTATGAAACATAGATTCAGTTTATATAGATATAGAATGAACGAAATTGACGTCACTTGGCTCTTTGTTATTATTTTTAGACAGCCATTTTGATGATTAGTTCTCACTAAATTATATCAGTCAGCCTTTAAACTTTCCAGCTTGCACACAGTTTTGTGTGCTAGTTCGTTATAACCGGGTGGCGGATGTTGTGAATATTTTACCCAACACATATCATGAATATGCTTTACTGAGATTATAACAAAGATTTTTTTAATGGAACTAATATTCCCCTTATTCATCCCCAAGAGAAATTTGTCTTTAGTGATGGTCTATTTCAACAAAGTACTGGAATGACTCAGGTGTCAGACGGAGTGCTAGTGCAGTGCCGCCTAATGAGCTAGGGCGAGGTGCCTTGCTCAAGGCAACACAGCGCGGAGGGTAAAAAAAGAGCCTTTATGTAGCGCAATATCCACTAAAATGTGCTCAAAGCGCTTTACAAGGGTCCCTGGTCAACAGCAACATTTAACATGTAGGACGGGACAATCCACCTGTTAGACGATATTACAATTTTGCGGACAAAGACCTGCTGTTAACGACCAGGTACTCATTTTACACCTGAGTACGGTGAGAGATTGTGAGTAAAGAGCCTTTTCCAAGGACTCAACTATGCGCCGAGCGCGAGGCTCGAACCCTGGACCTTCCGATCCGAAAGTGAGTGTCATACCACTAGACCACATAGCCGAGGGTAGTCGTACCGGGTACCCTTTCGGGTAGCAGCAAAAACCGTACAGCCATAGTCACGCTGTCCCATCTTGTATCATAATTTGCTGTTACGAATAGGACAAAGAAGTCATGACGTCACACCTTTTATTCTTCCGTTTCTAAACTGGAGATAAAGATAAAGGGAGTAAATCTGACTCATGAATGAACAACACAATACAAACGACGTTTCGTCCCTTGGCCTCTATAAAGTAAACACAGAATACTGTATTCTGTGTTTACTTGATAAAGGCCAAGGGCCGAAACGTCATTTGTATTGTGTTGTTCATTCATGAGTCCGATTTACTCCCTTTATCTTTATCTCCATTTTATTGACTCATTTAGGCACCTCTATTTATTCGATTCTAAACTCCTTGGAAGAGTAAATGTAACCAGTCCTTCGGAGGACTAATAATGAATAGATTACATATTATTGAATCATTGGGTGGCAGCAACTGCAGCTTCAGAAAAGTGAGTGGAGCAGGCACTTATGTTGGTAACAACAAGAGATGAAGTGAGTAGAAAAGTGCCAGAAGACAATAGAGACTAAAAGATTTTCGCAGCGGTGATGGGAGTTTTAACCCGCGACCTTACTTGTACGACAACTCCGCCTGGCCGGGATCGTGGATAGCTCATACGGTAGACTCACGCTCTCACCGGCCAGGCGGAGTTGTCGTACCAGTAAGGTCGCGGGTTGAAACCTCCGTCACCCCGCGAAAAATGTTTATTCTCTATTGTCTCCTGGCATTTTCCTACTCATTTCATCTCTTGTTGTTACCAAGCTGCAGCTTCTAATGGTGCTCACACTACTATGTTATGACGATCGACCCAATCAGCAAATTCTTTACCGCACTCGTGCACCGTCGCAAATCTTCGTCACAACATACCGTTCAACTAGATGCTCTGTAGTTTCTGGTTCGTTCCCACATCGGGTATATGTTGGACAGGTGGAAAGTCCCCACTGATGAAGCGATTTTGCTATCACCCAGTGTCTCCTCTTATTGATGGAGAAGCCTGGAACTTCTCACCTAGTTTCGAGGAGTGTATTCCCCGGCCCCTCGGTGGATTGAACTCGTCCAAACCGACTTCCATCTCGTATAGTATGCATCTCTGTCTGGAGTCAGGGAATCTGCGTACAAGGGTTGCCGGACTTATTTCGGCTCCAAACGGGGAAACCGTCCATTATGCCCTTGAGAGGGGCATCCCTATTCCCTCTCAAAATAACTATATTAGTAGCAGGATGTATAGGCAGACTATTAGGATAACAGGACGTGAAAGAGCGAGGATGGATGATCTATATTGACGACCATCATATATTAAGACTAGACAACCAGAAGATCAATGAAATAACGTATAAATCCAATCTTCCAGAAGAGTGGTTTTACTCCTCCAATGAGATCGGAACCAGTTGTTTTTTTTTACATCGCATAGTTGTGTACCCTATTCAAGACCTTGCTAGACGGAGATGACTGAGAGACAACGTGGATAAAAACAACATGCCTACAACTCGCTCGTAAACTACTTTATTATACATATACATATATATATATATATATATATATATATATATATATATGTATATATATATATAATATAATATAATAAAGACTTTGATATCAAATGACTAATTAATGTATAAAACAAGCAATTTCAATAGTTAACGAGCAAATTATATATATATATATATATATATATATATATATATATATATATATATATATATATATATATATATAATATAATATAATATATATGGATTCACTCACTTATATGGCCGAAACACATGTTTCTGTGGCTTCTACCCACGTCGTCTTCAGTCGGCATGTTATGTCCGTAGAATGATTATTCCATTTGGGATCATTGTGTTTCAAAATATGTTGGTTAGAACATATAAACATAAATAAGGTCACTCACGTTTTGTTTTGTTTTTTGGTGTTTTTTTTTTTTTGCCGATACAATTGTTTCTATGTCCTCGATAACGTGAGCACACTACGGATAATTACCGACTGACGAAATGGAAGTCATAGAAACAATTGTATCGGCAAAAGAAAAAAAGGCGAGTGACCTATTTATTTTTATTTATGTGTGTGTATGTATGTATGTATGTATGTATGTATGTACGTACGTATGTATGTATGTATGTATGTATGTATGTATGTATGTATGTATGTATGTATGTATGTATGTGTATGTGTGTGTGTGTATATATAAATTGATCATCGCTGATTATTATGCATTTTTATCGATTTAGATTATAAACGTTCAAGGTTACACACAAGTTTATGTGTTGGTAAGTTATATCCGACTGACGAATGTTGTGAGTTTTTTGGCTATTTGCATAGCATCAATACTGGATTCTTGCTGTTCTTTTGAAATCCACAGTGTTATCACACAAAAGAAACGATAAAAATGCAAAATAATTACAATGATATGCTGTACCTAAATGGCTTAAGTACTTTTCGATAGGCTAGCATCCTATCCAAAGGGTAGCAAGCAATTGCTAGTTTCCGTTTCACGCTATAGAAACCGGGATAAGCTCCGGCTCCATGGGCCTATTGGCCCTGAAAGGACTACAAATGGCTAAATATTCATAAGTGATAAATCAAGGACACAATAAAATAAAAAGGTTGGGAGAAAAGAGTAAAAGAAAAAGAAAGAGGAGAAAATACAAGAGTGGAGGGGAAAGAAAGAGGAACAAAAAGTGAGTGCCAGTGTCACTATGAGAATGCAGACAGAGGAAGGAAAAGGAAGGCCAGAGAGTGTGTGTGTGAGAGAGAGAGAGAGAGAGAGAGAGAGAGAGAGAGAGGGAGAGAGAGAGAGAGACAGAGAGACACACAGAGAGAGAAGAGAAAGAGTGAGGGCGGAGGCGGAGAGAGAGAGAGAGAGAGAGAGAGAGAGAGAGAGAGAGAGAGAGGAACACAGAGAGAGAAGGAAAGAAAGAGAAGGAGGAGGGGAGAGACAGAGAGAGAAAGAGAGAGAGCAACATAGAGAGAGAAAGAAAGAGAGGGAAGAGAGAGAGAGAGAGAGAGAGACTGAGGGCAGAGGCGGAGAGAGAGAGAGAGCAACATAGGGAGATAGAAAGACAGAAGGGGAGAGACAGAGAGAGAGAGAGAGAGAGAGAGAGAGCAGCGTAGAGAGAGAAAGAAAAAGAGGGATGAGAGAGAGAGAGAGAGAGAGAGCGAGAGAGAAGAATAGAATCGACTGAAGGGGATTAAGACACATAAAAAATGAGACAGATTGCAATTTCATTCATCAAGTACACCACAAAAATTACAAATTGAATTCAATCTAACCGACTATGGGATAATATTAAATCCTATTAGCCCCTTTTTTCCACAATATCCTAATAAAGATACCCTTTCAAGACATAATGAAACAATCTCTCAATTTTTTTTTTGATCGAGATTTCTGAAAATTAAAGTGAGAAAATGTTGAAAGTGTTTACAGAATTCGAATTCTGTTTTGAGACAGTGGTGAAGATAACAAGCCATTTTCAACGGTAATCTAGGAGACGCCGGTCGATAATGTTTCTTGATATAAAATGTATAAATATTTTAAAATTGAGCTTTTATATAGCGCAATATCCACTAAACGTGCTCAAAGCGCTTTACGAGGGTCCCTGGCCCACAGCAACACTTAAGATGTAGGACGAGACATGACGCCTGTTAGGCGATATTACAATCTTTTTTCGGACAGAGACAACGCTGTTAAGGCCAGATAATCATTTTAAGGTGAGAGAATGTGAGTAAATAGCCTTTTCCAAGGACTCAATATGCTTGGTTCGAGGTTCGAACCCAGGCCTTCCGATCCGAAAGCGAATGCGTGCCATACCACTAGACCACATTTAAATTAATGAATAAAACTGAATACATTTCTACGGTAAAGGTTTTCCTTCATGGTCTATTTCGATGAAATTTTAGAATAACTCTGGCGTTTGCCGCAGTGAAACGCGGTAGGGTAAGTAAATAAGGTACATTTTAGGTTTTAAAAAATGAAATAAAGAACGTAGCTCTTGCCTGGGAATCGCTTGAGGTATTCGATGCCTGCCCCATCCATGATTTTATGGTTGTTGGCTCCATATCAAATGGATGGACGGGATTAAGAACGAAAAAGTATGGAAAAGAACACAGCAGAAACCAGTGGGAGAGGAAATAGGAAGAAGACGATGGAGGTGGATTGGACACACCCTTAGAAAGAATGACTCCACTATAACAAAGAAAGTATTGGACTGGAACCCCCAGGGCAGAAGATCAAGGGGAAGGCTACGGGGAACATGGAAAATAATTAAAGAAGCTGATATACAGAGAAATGATAAGACACGGAATGAGATTTGTCCAAAGTTAGCTCAAGATAAAGAGGGATGGAAACTGTTTGTCTGTGACCTATACCCTGACCCAGGGGGGGGGGGGGGGAGGCAATGATGGTGTTGATGTTGGTTAATTGGGAAAGGGTTCCAAAAGTTTGCTTTATTTTGAAAATACGCAAACATGAATACCATAGCTTCGAAAAAAAAGAAGAATATAATACCATAAACATAACGTTTATCACTCCCTTCTTCAACAACCAATAATATCAAAAACAATAAAAATGAGCTCTATTTATTTTGTTTTTATTGTTTTTGTTATCGTTTGACGATGGGTTTTATGTCAGAAACGCTCCGTGTTTGGTTTTGGGTTGAGGGGGGGGGGGGGGGGGGGGGGGGGAGGGGGGTTTGTTCATTTTCAAAGCTGTTATATTCTTGACTTTTACAGTTCACACAGCTTCTAGTCGCTTAGTAAAAGATACACAAAAGTTTTATTACCAAAAGGCTTTGAAACCGTTGTAGAAAGGCAGCATTGGCCACACGTTTCACCCATTTTGCTCTCATGTACTGCTGAGTCCTCGAGAAAAAAAAAGAAGCGGGTTTTAATATAGAGCAATAACCACTAAATGTTCTCAAAAATTCTTTACAATGGGTTCCTATAGAACGCATATAAGACATGGTGCCTGTGCGGTTCTATTATAATTTTTCATCAATAAGAATTTTTAAAATTAATAAATAAAATTCCCTTTATTCATCCCATAGTCGAAATGTGTCTCTAGGATCTATTCCTTGGGAAGACTGGAATAACATAGCCGCAATGCATCGCCGTAAATTGAGCTAGGGAGAGCGAGGTGACTTGCTCAAGGCCACACAGCGCAGCGGCGGGCGATCGAACTCGGTACCGTTCGGGTACGAAGCAAAGACCGTACCGCTGAGTCACGCTACCGACTACCAGGTGGCCATCTAACTCCTCAATACAATGATAGAAAGAGAGCCACGTGCGGCTGTGTGGTCATGTGGTATGACACTCACCTACAGATCGAAAGATCCTGAGTTCGAGCGGCTCATAGTTGAGTCCTTGAAAAAGACTCATTGTTTTAATTCAGGTGTTACATAAGTACCTGGTCGTTGCCTTTGTCGGAAAGAAAATTTGTAATATCGCCTAAAAGGCGTCATATCTCGTCCTACATGTTAAGTTTTGCTGTTGTAAAGTGCTTTGAGCACGATTAATAAATATTGCGATATAGAAATGCTCAGAATGTTCAAGAAAAGAGAGGAGAAATTCTAACCAGTAACTTTCAGGTCAGAATGCGAGTGTTCTAACCACACACAAAAAAAATACTGTACTCTAAAAATACGTATTTAAAATTTGGGGCAGAAAACTCGCCCTTCAAGTTTTAATATCAATCGATTAAAATGACCCCCATCTTGACAAAGACTCTAATTTGTGACTCTTCGCCTCAAAACGGTATTAAGTCGGGTTGGTTAAGATGTTGAAAATTGAATTTATAGCCAGAAATATCAGACTTGTGTAGAATTTTTATGTTTTATTGAGGAGAATGGATACCATATTTTAGGGTGCTAATGCCAACAATTTATATTTTTGACCGGTTTAACATTTAATTCCGACATAATACCGTTTTGAGACGATGGGTCACATTTGGGACTTCGCGAACAATTTCACAATCTTCTAAAGCTGAAGACTCTTGGGGAATCAGCAACATCACCAGTTTAGCGATATGTTTTAATCAAGTTGTTCACAGCTCTATCTTGAAAAATTGAAGAATAGCTCTGTATCTCCATGTGAGGCTCTAACACTGCGCATGCCAGTGACTTTATTTCTTTGCGAGTTTTAAGAGTCTCGTCATGGCTGCTTATTTAAGTAGAATAATTAATGCCGTCCGTCTCAAAACGGTCTTATGTCGGAATAATTAAGATGATGAAATTTGAATTTAGAGCTAGAAATATCAGACTTGGGTTGAGTTTGTATGTTTTATTGAGAAGAATCAATATTATATTTCCGGATACCAATGCCGATAATTAATATTTTTGGGCCAATTTAGTATCAATTTTGGCTATTTAGCATCTGCTTCATCCTTACTAAATACCGTTTTGACACGATGAGTCACAATTTGGTATTTTTGCCGCAATAACTCTCTGGCAAGGTCACCCTAGTCCATCAACAAATTTGATGTCATGGAGTCCACCAAGTGATCGTGACCGGAATGGCACTCAAGATGTAAATAAGATAAACAAATGCCACCGTCGTATTACGAGAATATTAACTTACGCGCTTGGCTCAAAAAGTTTGCAATGACGACGTCAATAGTTATTATTCATTTTTCTACATATTTACAAGAGTAAACAATTCCATTTAGATTGGTATGCATTTTGTTTTTATATGACCAATACGTTTGGAAATATCTTACTTCTTAAGTAGGAAGTTAATTCTGACGCTCAGCCTATCTAGTCTTTAGAAGAAGAAGAAGAAGAAGAAGAAGAAGAAGAAGAAGAAGAAGAAGAAGAAGAAGAAGAAGAAGAAGAAGAAGAAGAAGAAGAAGAAGAAGAAGAAGAAGAAGAGAAGAAAGAAGAAAGAAAGAAAAAGAAAAGACAGAAGAAGAAGAAGAAGAAAGAAGAAGAAGAAGAAGAAGAAGAAGAAGAAGAAAGAAGAAGAAGAAAGAAGAAGAAGAAGAGAAGAAAGAAAAAGAAAAGAAGAAGAAGAAGAAGAAGAAGAAGAAGAAGAAGAAGAAGAAAGAAGAAGAAGAAGAAAGAGAAGAAGAAGAAGAAGAAGAAGAAGAAGAAGAAAGAAAGAAGAAGAAGAAAGAAGAAGAAGAAAGAAGAAGAAGAAGAAGAAGAAGAAGAAGAAGAAGAAGAAGAAGAAGAAGAAGAAGAAGAAGAAAGAAGAAGAAAAAAGAAAGAGAAGAAGAAAGAAGAAGAAGAAGAAGAAGAAGAAGAAGAAGAAGAAGAAGAGAAGAAGAAGAAGAAGAAAGAAGAAGAAGAAGAAAGAAGAAGAAGAAGAAGAAGAGAAGAAGAAGAAGAAAAAAGAAGAAGAAGAAGAAGAAGAAAAGAAGAAGAAGAAGAAGAGAAAGAAGAAGAAGAAGAAGAAGAAGAAGAAGAAGAAGAAGAAGAAGAAGAAAGAAGAAGAAGAAGAAGAAGAAGAAGAAGAAGAAGAAGAAGAAGAAGAAGAAGAAGAAGAAGAAGAAGAAGAAGAAAGAAAAGAAAAGAGAAGAAGAAGAAGAAGAAGAAGAAGAAGAAGAAGAAAAGAAAAGAAGAAGAAGAGAAGAAGAAGAAGAAGAAGAAGAAAGAAAGGAAGAAGAGAAGAAGAAAGAAAGAAGACAGAAGAAGAAGAGAAGAAGAAGAAGAAGAAGAAGAAGAAGAAGAAGAAGAAGAAGAAGAAGAAGAAGAAGAAGAAGAAAGAAAAAGAAAAGACAAGAAGAAGAAGAAGAAGAAAGAGAAAAAGAAGAATTGTCCAATACCGTTTTTCCTTGAAAGGCATAAACAGTGCTCTTGGCCTTTATAGAGATTATCTGAAAGAAAAAATATATACTAGTATTATGTATCCGCCTTAAGGGCGGATGTTCCCCAGACTTGAGTACCTTTCTCATCTTTTACATTATATACCTAATATAGATACGAACAAGGAAGTCATTTTAGTTATTGTTATTATTAATTACTTTATGGAGAAATGGAATATTATTCCAATCATAAAATCTATGCCATTATCTTTATTTTCCAAAACTGCAGGTCGAGCTAATTCTTTTTACCGAAATTAGTGGATGCCAGCTGCTTTCCGCTACAGGCTTCAGAAAAACCCAAGTTGCATCGTTGTTACTGCTCGAAAATAATATAAGATGTCTGAGTGATAAATGATATTGGAAAAAAATAGAGTGCCAATTACATTCCAAGATTTGTTTTTGTTTTTTTTTTACGCAGAGAGGACCTACGAAATATTTAGTCGTCGATTTATTTTTTAGTAATGTATTTATGTTTTTATTGTAGTTTGTTTTTTTTGTTGGCTGAAGAAGGGGTTTGAGCCCGAAACGTTCCGTGTTTGGTATTTTGTTCTTTTTTTTTAAACTGTTATATTCATTTTTAAAGTACTTTTTACAGTCTAGCAATTTAGCATCAATTTGACCTGTGTTACTGTTGTACTCTCAATTTTTTTTTTTTTTTAAATTTGGGCCGAAAACGTTTCTTGATACATCGATCATTGTAGTGATCCTCTACTATCGTACGGTATCAAAGACAAAAACTCTTTAGAATCTCAGGTAGCTATGGGCTACGAGCTTCAACGTAATCCCGAGTCATTACCCTAGTGTCTCAAATAGAAGAGGGGGGGGGGTGTGCACTTTCGTCAAACAGTCTCAAAACAAGAACTCTTTTGGGTCTCGAGTAGCTATAGGCTACAAGTTTCAAAGAAATCCAGACTCATTACTCTATCACATAGAAGGGGTGGGTAGTACTAGAAAAATAAAAGGGGGGGGGGGTCCACTTTGGTCAAACGGTCTCAAAGACAAGAAATCTTTGTAGTCTCGGATAGCTATGGGCTACGAGTTTCAAAGAAATCCAGACTCATTACTCTATCACATAGAAGGGGTGGGTAGTACTAGAAAAATAAAAGGGGGGGGGGTCCACTTTGGTCAAACGGTCTCAAAGACAAGAAATCTTTGTAGTCTCGGATAGCTATGGGCTACGAGTTTCAAAGAAATCCAGACTCAATACTCTATCACATAGAAGGGGTGGGTAGTACTAGAAAAATAAAAGGGGGGGGGGGTGGTCCACTTTGGTCAAACGGTCTCAAAGACAAGAAATCTTTGGGGTCTCGGATAGCTATGGGCTACGAGTTTCAAAGAAGTCCTCGACTCATTACTCTATCACATAGAAGGGGTGGGTAGTACTAGAAAAATAAAAGGGGGGGGGTGGTCCACTTTGGTCAAACGGTCTCAAAGACAAGAAATCTTTGTAGTCTCGGATAGCTATGGGCTACGAGTTTCAAGGAAATCCAGACTCAATACTCTATCACATAGAAGGGGTGGGTAGTACTAGAAAAATAAAAGGGGGGGGGGTGGTCCACTTTGGTCAAACGGTCTCAAAGACAAGAAATCTACGAGTTTCAAAGAAGTCCTCGACTCATTACTCTAGTGTATCGAATAGAAGAGATGGGGGGGGGGGGTCCACTTTGGTCAAACAGTCTCAAACACAATCTCGGATAGCTAAGGGCTACGAGCTTCAAAGAAAGCCACGATTCATCAAATAAAATAAGATAAATAATTAATAAATAAATAAATAAATAAATAAATAAATAAATTTATGGAGCGCAAATCTCCACCTAAGGTTTTCAATGGCGCTTTACAGGACATATTTGACATGAGAATTTTAAGAAAATTAAATATTATAATTTTTTGAAAATTAAATGTTACAATTGTAGATGATCTATTAAGTAATGCTGACACCAATGGAATATGAGTGCATTCATGCTATTGTTCTCTTTGGTAAAATATGCAATATCTGAAATGAAGTATAGCCTGGCCTAGTCTGTGAAGGGTTAATATTCCTTGACCATATTTTTGTATAGCCAAGCCATTGTCGCAATATAGTTTCCTCATAGCGGTGTTGGTGGTATATGTAAGAGAACCGGATGAAGATCATAGATTTATATGATAAGCTGTTGAAAATAGATTGAGCTTTTGTATAGAGGGATATATCCTCTGATGTGACCAAAGCACTTTACAAGGGATCCCAATCAAGCAGCAACATATAACCTGTAGGACGAGACACTAAGAAGTAAGGTGATGTTAATATATATATATATCGCCTTACAGGCTTCATGTGCCGTCCTATATGTTCAATGTTGCTGTTGGCCAGTATATGAAAAAACACATTAAAAAAAATTGTCCAGAAAAACTCGTTTTCTGACCAAAGATGTAAAAAAGTGTTATTTTGTTTAGTTTTGTTTTGTTTTTGTTCATAGTACGGCAGTGCTGTATTCTTACAAAATATTATTTACGGCCAAAAATACTTTTCCAGATGACCTTCCGCCTGTCAAAAATTCTCAGACATCTTTATCGTCTCGGGTTTGAGCATTTTTTTGAAAGGCTGGTGGTTATTGGTTTCGGTATGTGGTCTAGTGTTATGACATTCGACTTCGGACTGGACAGTCCAGGATTCGACTCCCGCTCTGAGCGGCGGATAGATAAGTCCTTAGAAAAGGCTACTTACTCACATCCTCTCAACGTACTCGTGTGTAAAACGAATACCTACCGTTAACAGTGTTGTCTTTGTCAGTAAAAGTGTAATATCGCCTAACAGGCGTCATGTCTCGTCCCATATTACGTCAAGTGTTGTTGTTGACCAGGGACCCCATATAAAGCGCTTTGAGCACGTTGAGTGGATTTTGCGCTATTTAAATGCTCAATTTTGATCGATCGTTATTTGAAAGAAGTCTTCTCGCCGCTATAAAACAATAGGTTTCAACAGTCATGACATCACTTCCCTCGTAATGACGCATGGTAACTTAGTAACTGGCTCTAACTATTGGAACAACGGCGGACGCCCTTATGACATATATCTCCGACGAGCATAATAGTGTATCCAGAGCTGAAAAAAACATTATGAATATGATCATGTTTTGACTTTTATACATTCTGATCACATGACATATGAAAAGTTCTGGCCAGCATGAAGAATTAAAAGTACCCATTTTCTTTGTTTAGAACCAAGCTGCTAGCCGTTGCTGGGCGACGTGGCATTAGACTAGTGAATCAAATTTGTTTAGTCAGAGTAATCTAGTGACGAAATGAGATACAGTGCCTTACTTTTATTACTGATTGAACACAAATCACAAATGTTTTTTTCTTCTCCTCTGAAAATTCGATTTTATGAATAAATACTTTCACCACTGTAGAAATGATGTCTAAAATGGCAAAGCACACACACAAAGACACACATTCACGCACGCACACACACATTCACACACACACACAAACACACACACACTTATATATATATATATATATATATATATATATATATATATATATATATATATATATATATATATATATATGATAGTGCCAAACTTTTTGATAAAAAGGAACTATTTATAAAATATTTCAAGTATAATTAGAATCAACTTCGATCATGAAGTCCTTCCCGATAAGAGCGGTTGCTCTCCACTATGCGCCTAGCGAGGCTCGAACCATTAACCTTCCGATCCGAAAGCGAGTGTCATAACACAAGACTGCATAGCCGCAAAAGATAAGACAGACATACAGTCTCCCCGTCAAAGGGTTAACTCTCTCCTTACCAGCCATTTTCAGGATTTTCTCCAAAACGTCACACAGTAAAGTTCTTGCCATACATATCTAATTCCTTTACCAAAACATGTTCTACAACACATTGTTCATTCTCTTTAAATGTTATGATGTACAAAAGAAATTTGAATAAGAAAAATGTTGGTTGTATCGTCGTAACGAATGTGACGATTTTCCTGTAGTTGGTAAGGAGAGGGTTGATTTAGACAGAAACAAACTTCAAACGAGTTGGACAATTAAATAAAATGAAAGAAAAACGAAATGTTATGAATGTGTTTTAACGTTTTTGGTTTTTTTTAATGGCATATTATTTCCCGAGGGTGATTTAGAGAAATGTGAATTAAGGTGGATTCTGATGTTTTGAGAGACAGCGAGATACTAATCATAAAAATACAAAGAAACTGGATGAAGATCATAGATTTATATGATAAGCTGTTGAAAATAGATTGAGCTTTTGTATAGAGGGATATATCCTCTGATATGACCAAAGCACTTTACAAGGGATCCCAATCAAGCAGCAACATGTAACCTGTAGGACGAGACACTAAGAAGTAAGGTGATGTTAATATATATATCGCCTAACAGGCTTCATGTTCCGTCCTATATGTTTAATGTTGCTGTTGGCCAGAGACCCCCTGTGCAACGCTTTTAGCACGTTTAGTGGATATTGCGCTATATAAAAGCTCTTATTTTTATATAGGATGAATTTATAATTCTAATCCTGGCACTGATAAGTAGAAGGAAGAAAGAACATCTCCGTTGCGTCTGTTTGTTATCTGAATGAAAAAATATTCAGGAAAAAGACATGTTTAATTTATCTTTTTACCTGTTTTTTATTGGGTTTTTGTTATTTATATTTTTGTTTTTTGTTGGTTTTTTTTTTTGTTTGTTTTTAATTATTTTTCCCCTGTTTTTTCTGGTTTATAAAAATTGTTGACGTGTTGTTGTTGTTAATTTGTTGCTGTTGTTAATGTTGCTGTTGTTGTTGTTGTTGTTGTTGTTGTTGTTGTTGTTGTTGTTGTTGTTGTTGTTGTTTTTGTATAAAAGATGAATGTATATGTACATTTTTTTATCGACAATAAAAAATGTATTTAACTTAATTACTTCTCTGGTTTATGTGAAAAAAACAAGCCATGACTTCCCCTTTTTTACTGAAATGTTGAAGAAAAAAATACCACTAAGAATGGGGGAGGATTGATTGTCTGCACGGAGTTATTGAACTTGGCATTTGTTCACAAGGGTTGTTGACACTCTAGGATGAATAGGTGGGGTTTCTCATTTCCTAACAATAGATGAAGTTGACGTCACACGGGTCCTTGTTATTGTTTTTTTTTTTTTTTTGTCGTCCGCGTTTTTGTGCAATTTTCACTTAACTTTAATATCCAGACAATAAAAGTTCAAGGTTACACATCAGCATGTGTGTTGGTCCGTTATACTTCCGGATGACAATGTTTTGAGCTTCTAAGCCAAGCGCATACTATCTATAACATAAAGTCAGGAGGAGATTGGAGGGGAAGGCTGGGTGGGGGGGGGGGGGGTGGAGATAAACATCAAGGTCTTTGTATACTTCAGTTTGCTTAAATAGTAAAATGCGTCTATGTCGTCTCGTGGTATGACATTTGCTTTCGGATCGGAAGGTCCTGGGTTCGAGCCTCGCTCGGCGCATAGTTGAGTCCTTGGATGGAAAATACTTTTTACTCACATTCTCTCGCCGTACTCAGCTGTTAAATGAGTACCTGGCCGTTAACAGCGTTGTCTCTGTCGGGGAAAAATATTGCATTATCGCCTAATAAGAGTCATGTCTCCTTCTCTATTTTACGTGTTGCTGTTCGTCAGGGACCCTTTGTAAAGCATTGGGCACGTTTAGTGGATATTGCGCTCAATTCTTTTTAGTACCAGTTTTACGAACGGCTTAAATCGGCGTTAAAACATAACATTTCTCCATCGTCTCTAAACAGTGTTATATTGGATTGTTTTAGATTCTTAAAACTAAAATCAATAGATAGAATGAAGTTGACGTCACTCAAGTCTTAGTTACTGGTTTGTTGTTTTTTTTTTTTTTGTTTTTTGTTGTTTTTTTTTTGCCATCCATGTTTATGAATCATTCTGACTAAACTTTATTAACCAGACTATAAACGTTCATGGTTAGGCATTGTTTTGTGTGTTGGTCCGTTACAATTCCGGATGGCAATGTTGTGTGCTTCTTAGCCAAGCACATACTATCTATATCGAGTATGAATATAATGAATATTATATTAATCATAATTCCTCTCACCGTGTAAAAAAAATCGCCTAAATAGCACACTCACATGCCTATGTTGGACCAACGATTACAAAGTTACCACTTAAAGTGATCAAAAGCACCACCGTCCTCTTTTATGACCCAAGGTAGTCTCTTTTTTTCAAACTTGAAATGCACTCCTGAATTTTCCCAATGGTTATCTTATCCCAATATAAAACAATTCTTTCTCTCAACGTTTATTCTGTGAATGCCGATGGTGGTTGAGGTTGTCTATCTCTATGAAATAAATGAAGAAAAGCTTGTGTTCTTTTGCTTGTATGGGATGTAGCACCATCTTGTTAAAAATGAAATTCCTTCCTGGATAAAGGTGTTCACAGTCTGACAAAACGTTTTCTTCCAATATGTAATTATCAGCATAGAGTTTCCCAGGCATTAGCAGCAAATGTCTTCTTTAAAAAATTACAACGCGCAAATGCCACAATAAGTTGCGTCATCTTTTCGATATCGAAATTTCTAGGTGGTGTTACAAGATTTTATATTTGTCAAAAACCCTTAATCTAATTATTTTGATATTTTGCAATTCAATTACTTAAGAATAGTTCTGATATTAATAAAAATTTGAAAAAGATATCGTAATAACAGTAGTTATCGTGAATGGTGAGTCATCAGAGTCAGCCCAAGAGGTGTCTGGTGTCCCTCAGGGTACAGTTCTCGGCCCCCTCCTTTTCTTAATCTACATTAATGATATGGCAGAAAGACTTACACTAGGAACCCAGCTGGGATTGTTTGGAGATGACAGCCTTCTATATCGGACAATGAAAACTAACCGTGACACAGAAATTCTTCAAGTCGATTTAGATAGCTTACAATGCTGGGAAATAGAAAATAGCATGGAATTCCATCCTCAGAAGTGCTAGGTTCTAAAATTCGCAAACACATACACAATACATAACACTATATTAAAAGAAGTGAGCAAGGCGAAATATCTAGGAGTAACAATAACTAACTAAATTGGAAAGATTATATTACAAACCTATGCAAAAAAGAAAACTTTACCTCAGGCTTCCTCCGAAGAAGCGTATACGACAGTAGGAGGCAGGTAAAGTTAAAGTGTTACATATTCTTTGCTAGACCTACACTAGAATATTATAGTAGCTCTGTCTGGGAGCCTCACCATAAATCAGAAATCCAAGAAATCGAGCAAATACAAAACAGAGCAGTGAAATTTATAAATCAAAACAACAAAGATAAAACCATGAAACTGATATTAAACTGGAACCACTACAACAGAGAAGAAAGAGTGACAAAGTAACAATATTTTGCAAAGGCCTAAACGATCAAGTTAAATTACCCCTCGGTGATATTCAACCATATTATAAGAGGAAGTCATCCAAGTTTATGGTTCCCCACTCAAGAGAGGATGCCCACTTGTACTCGTTCATGCCATCGACAATAAGACAGTGGAATAGTCTCACATCTCCAATTAAAGAAAAATACTTCGGTCTGTGGAATCTTCAAAACTTGAAGTTACAGACTTAAAAGGAAGAAGAAGACGAAGAAGATTTTACAATAGAAAGAAAGAAATAGCAGCGCGTTTTGTTCTTTGTTTGTTTGTTTGTTGTTTTTTTTGTGACCACCTGATATATATGTTTAGTTTCCAATACTCGAGCTTGATATTTTTCATCAATTCTAAAATGATAGCTTTTTTTTTTTTTCAAAGACCTTTCAATTTTTGAATTTCGTAATGGAAAGGTTGGCGGGGAGGGGCGGGGAGCTTTCATCTATTTGGCCATATTTTGAAAAACTCATTCTTTTTTCTTTACATTTTATACAGTGTATTTTTCCTAATTGAAATATGATGACTGTCATCTCATAATTATTTTTTTTAAATAAAAAAAATAAAATAAAAAGTAATAATAATAATAATAATAATAATAATAATAATAATAATAATAATAATAATAATAATAATAATAATAATAATAATAATAATAATAATAATAATAATAATAATAATAATAATAATAATAATAATAATAATTTGAGCATCTTATTCCTTGATATTTAAAATTTAAATAAAATCGTTATGTAATTGTCCCCTATTTGATCTCTCGTGAGAAACGACATTTCATCGAACCATCTGTTGAAATTGGTTTTGTCTGACGTGCACTTATTTGCAGGTCTGATACGTTTTACGTTTTATGTCGGGGTTTGACAAACATTGGGGATTGAATTTGTGATCAAAAATTAGAGGAACATTCTCAAAGCGGTAAATTAAAAATATAAAAAATAAATAAATAAAATACAAAGAATAAATAAAAAAATTGTTTATGAAATATAAAGAATATAAATAAAAATAAAAAATAAAATACAAAAAATAAATAAAAATTATTTTTAAAATACAAAGAATAAATAAAAATGAAAAATAAAATAAAAAGTGTAAAAAAATAAATGAATGAATAAAAACTAAATAGTAAACATTTTTTTAAAAAGTTCCCTTTATTCAACCCATAGGAAAATTTGTCTTTAGAGTTTATTCCAAGGGAAGAGTGAAATAACCCATGCGTTAGCCGCAATACAGCACCGCAAACTGAGCTAGAGGTCACTTGCTCAAGGCCACACAGAGCAACCAGTATTAGGTATTAGAACTCAGTACCTTTAGGGTACGAAGCAAAGACCGTATTGCTGAGCCACGCTGCCCGCCCCTTAATCGCCGCAATATGGTACCATGTCTCAAATATAACATTTTGTTTCTCAACTCGGATACATCCAGGCAATAGACGTGAAGATTGGGAACGGTGCACGAGTCTCTCTATCTCTCTTTCTCTCTCTATCTTTCTCTCTCTCTATCTCTCTCTCTCTCTCTCTCTCTCTCTCTCTCTCTCTCTCTCTCTCTCTCTAACCATCTATCTATCTATCTACCTACCTATCGATCGATCTATCTATCTATCTATCTATCTATCTATCTATCTATCTATCTATCTATCTATCTATCTATCTCTCTATCTATATATCTATCTATCTATCTATC
>NC_088367.1:30813408-30815908 GCF_034508935.2 Berghia stephanieae | reverse complement strand
CTCAAAACGCTTTACAAGGGGTCCCTGACCAACAGCAAAACGTAACATGCACAACGAAACATGACGCCTGTTTGGCGATTTTGCAATTGTTTCGGACAGAGACAACGAGTAAAGAGTCTTTTCCAAGGACTCAACTGTGCGCCGAGCGAGGCTCGATAGGACCTTCCGATCCGAAAGCGAGTGTCATACCACAAGACCACGTAGCCGCACATGGCTGCCTTATAAATTTGGATTATCAGTCTTACAAACAGTTCGTTGTGACTATGAAATTGACCCATCGAGTCAAAACGGTTTTAAGTTGGGATGAACCAGATGCTAAATAGCCAAAATTGATACTAAATTGGCCCAAAAATATGAATTATCGGCATTGGTATCCTGAAATATCATATTCATTCTTCTCAATAAAACATACAAACTCAACCCAAGTCTGATATTTCTAGCTATAAATTCAAATTTCATCATCTTAATTATTCCGACATAATACCGTTTTGAGACGGAAGGTCGCAAATTATTATTATTTTTAAAAAAAACTATCTAGATGTCAACTTACGTGCACATATTTCAGTTCTGATAACTGAACGCAATTATGGGCCTGATTTAACATGATTCTAATAGACTATATTTTGAGTCAGTTTAAGAATATTTCCATAACAACAATGGGGCCATGTCAATTTGGTTATCAGACCTGCAAATAAGTGCACGTCGATGTTAACCAATGTAATCAATTAATGACTTGTTTGTTTGTGTAATTTGTTTATCCTAACTGTCAAGTGTTTAATGCCTGTTAATACGCTATAAAGCGATATGATAAGTGCTATTTATTATTATTATTATTATTATTATTATTATTATTATTATTATTATTATTATTATTATTATTATTATTATTATTATTATTACTATTATTATTATTATTATTATTATTATTATTATTATTATTATTATTATTATTATTATTATTATTATTACTATTATTACTATTATTACTATTATTATTATTATTATCATTATTATCATTATTAATATTATTATTATTATTATTATTATTATTATTATTATTATTATATTATTATTATTATTATTATTATTATTATTATTATTATTATTATCATCATCATCATTATTATTATTACTATTAATATTATTATCATTATTATTATTATTATTATTATTATTATTATTATTATTATTATTATTATTATTATTATTATTATTATTATTAGAAATTATAAACAGGTTTGAATAAATGCATAATTTTATTTATTTATTTATTTTGTATGTTTATTCGCCTAGACCACGCCTTCCCCTCATCTCTCATTCGTCTTGATTGTTTCATTCGTCGTGTTTTGTTGACAAACAGAATACCCGAATTGTCCATATCATCTGTCGTCGTTAATTACATCGAAGCCTTCATTCAACTTGACTATCGAGTGTCGATTATCGATTATCGACAAGGATAAATCGTCAATGCAATGCGAGCAGAGTGGTACTTTTTCGCAGGACTGATAACCGAAATTGTTTTGATCTCAATGTTGTAATAAAAATACTCTCAAAATATTCTCCATTTCAATAATGTTAAAACGAGGCCATAATTGCGTTCTGTTATCAGATCTGCATATATGTTCACGTCGGACAAAAATCTCATTTTTAAGTATGCTGTCAAATTTATCCGACAAATCCAAGATTGTCTTAAGCACTCTCTGTCCAAATTTCAATTATAAACGAACTCTCTCGATCAACAAATGCATTGTATCACACTGAAAGCAAGAGTATTCATCACATGTCATAGAATACAGACGACGTGCACTTATTTACAGGTCTGATAACCCAATTCCTTATGGGCTCATTGTTGTAATGGAAATCTTTAAAAAATGAGGCAAAATATTGTCCATTACAACAATGTTAAACTAGGACCATAAGTGGGTTCTGATGTCAGACCTGCATATATGTACACGTTTATACAGAGGAAATTAGTTTCAATCCCTGTGGTTTATCAGAAAATATCTTTATTTTGTTTGGGGTTTTTTCTTAAGATTTCGTAATTATTATAAGTTTTTTTTCTGAAGGGGGGGGGGGGGGGGGGGGGGGGGGGGGGGGGGGGGGGGGGGGCACTCCAAGTTTTAAAGAAAAACATATTGTATCATTACCATTACTACCACTTTCTTTTTCTTTTCTTTTTTTCTTTAGTCCAAAGCTATTTGATGCACTTTCCGGCCTGAGATAAAATATTCCTTTCACAGCTCATGTCTGAATTCTAAAGAACTATTCTGTTCCCCGCAACCTTCTTGTGATTACTTTATGAATATGCCTCGGGTAATAATGCTCACTGGGTGGGATTCCTGACCTCCCAAAGCGGGCAGGGAGGTACATAATGTGTCTTCTATCCCTTTATATCTGTTTTCCAACATGCTTTCTGTATTTGTCTTGGAATGAGATTACTTGGGGTTTTTTTCCTGGCCCTGGTCGCAGTTCTGGCTGGGAGGGAAACAGTAAAATGCAT
>NC_088367.1:30780908-30798408 GCF_034508935.2 Berghia stephanieae | reverse complement strand
TAGTAGTAGTAGTAGTAGTAGTATTGTAGTAGTAGTATAGTTAGTGTAGTAGTGTAGTAGTAGTAGTAGTTAGTAGTTAGTAGTAGTAGTAGTAGTAGTAGTAGTAGTAGTAGTAGTAGTAGTAGTAGTAGTAGTAGTAGTAGTAGTAGTTAGTAGTAGTAGTAGTAGTAGTAGTAGTAGTGTAGTAGTAGTAGTAGTTAGTGTAGTAGTAGTAGTAGTGTAGTAGTAGTAGTAGTAGTAGTAGTAGTAGTAGTAGTAGTATAGTAGTAGTAGTAGTTAGTAGTAGTAGTAGTAGTAGTAGTGTAGTAGTAGTAGTAGTATAGTATGTATAGTAGTAGTAGTATAGTAGTAGTAGTAGTAGTGTAGTAGTAGTAGTTAGTAGTAGTAGTAGTAGTAGTAGTAGTAGTAGTAGTAGTAGTAGTAGTAGTAGTAGTAGTAGTGTAGTAGTAGTAGTGTAGTAGTAGTAGTAGTAGTAGTAAGTAGTAGTAGTAGTAGTAGTAGTTGTATAGTAGTAGTAGTAGTAGAGTAGTCGTAGTAGTAGTATTAGTAGTAGAGTAGTAGTAGTAGTGTAGTAGTAGTAGTAGTAGTTGTAGTAGTAGTAGTAGTAGTATAGTAGTATAGTGTAGTAAGTAGGTAGTGTAGTAGTAGTTGTAGTAGTAGTAGTAGTAGTAGTAGTAGTAGTAAGTAGTAGTAGTAGTGTAGTAGTTAGTAGTAGTAGTAGTTAGTAGTAAGTAGTAGTTAGTAGTAGTAGTAGTAGTATAGTAGTAGTAGTAGTAGTAGTAGAGTAGTTGTAGTAGTGTAGTAGAGTAGTAGTAGTAGTAGTAGTAGTAGTAGTAGTAGTAGTAGTATATGTATATAGTAGTAGTAGTAGTTAGTAGTAGTAGTAGTATAGTAGTGTATAGTAGTAGTAGTAGTAGTAGTAGTTGTAGTAGTAGTTAGTAGTAGTAGTAGTAGTAGTAGTAGTATGTAGTAGTTGTAGTTAGAGTAGTAGTAGTAGTAAGTAGTAGTGTAGTAGTATAGTAGAGTAGTAGTAGTTAGATGTAAGTAGTATAGTAGTAGTAGTAGTAGTAGTAGTAGTAGTAGTTAGTAGAGAGTAGGTAGTAGTAGTATAGTATTGAGTTAGTAGTAGTAGTAGTAGTAGTAGTATATATAGTAGTAGTAGTATAGTAGTAGTAGTATAGTAGTATTTAGTAGTAGTAGTAGTGTAGTAGTAGTAGTATAGTAGTTAGTAGTAGTAGTCAGTAATGTATTAGTAGTAGATATAGTAGTAGTAGTGTAGTAGTAGTAGTAGTAGTAGTGTAGTAGTGTATGTCAGTAGTAGTAGTAGTGTAGTCGTGTAGTAGTAGTAGTATAGTAAGTAAAGTGTAGTATAGTTAGTAGTAGTAAGTAGTAGTAGTAGTAGTAGTAGTGTTGTAGTAGTGTAGTAGTAGTTAGTAGTAGTAGTAGTAGTAGTAGTAGTAGTAGTAGTAGTAGAGTGTAGTAGTAGTAGTAGTAGTAGTAGTATTTAGTAGTAGTAGTAGTAGTATAGTAAGTCGTAGTAGTAGTAGTAGTAGTAGTAGTAGTAGTAGTATGTAGGTAGTAGTTGTATAGTAGTGAGTAGTATAGTATGTGTAGTATTAGTAGTTGTGGGTATAAGTATGATGTAGTAGTGTTAGTAGTATATGAAGTAGGTATAGTGTATATATGTAAGAGAGTAGATATAGGAGTAGTATAGTAGTGTATAGTTTGAGTATAGTATGTAGTAAGTATAGGAGTATTAGTAGTAGTTATTATATGATAGTAGTAGAGTAGTAGGTGTTGGTATGTTATGAGTATGTAGAGTGTTGAGTATGTATTAGTAGTAGTAGTATTGTAGGTTGTGTGTAGTAGTTTATAGTGTGTGTAGTTAGTGTATAGTAGTAGTAGTGTGTAGTAGTAGTAGTAGTATAGAAGTATGTGTATAGTAGTGAGTTAGTAGTATAGTGTATAGGGTAGTAGGTAGTTGAGGTGTTTAGTATAGTATAGTAAATATAGTGAGTAGAGTTAAGTTGTATGTGTAGTTGTGTTGAAGTGTAGGAGTGTAGTGTAGTATATATTAGTAGTAGTAGTGAAGAGAGTAGTGTATAGTAGTAGTATAGTGTGTAGTGTATAGTAGTGTAGATTAGTAGTAGTAGTGTAGTAGTTATAGTAGAGTTGTATTGTATAGTATGTTGTAGAGTGTAGTTTATATATTAGTAGATAGTAGATAGTTAGAAGTATTATAGTAGTGTAAAGTGTAGTAGTATGTATGTGTATAAGTAATTATGTAGTTGTAGTGTATGTTATAGTGTATTGTGTATGTATAGGTTGTAAGTGTATATAGTAGTAGTAGTAGTAGTTTAGTAGAGTAGTAGTAGTTAGTAGTAGTAGTAGTTAGTTGTATGTGTAAGTAGTAGTAGTAGTAGTAGTAGTAGTAGTTAGTAAGGTAGTAGTGTAGTATGTAGTAGTAGATAGAGTAGTAGTATAGTAGTAGTAGTAGAATGTAGTAGTAGTGATAGTGTAGAGTAGTAGTAGTAGTATATTAGTAGTAGTGTATAGTAAGTATTGTAGTAGTATGTTAGTAGTGAGTAGTAGTAGTAGTGTAGTATAGTAGTAGTAGTAGTAGTAGTAGTAGTAGTAGTAGTTTAGTAGTAGTAGTCAGTAGTAGTATAGTAGTAGTAGTAGTAGTAGTAGTAGTAGTAGTAGTAGTAGTAGTAGTAGTAGTAGTAGATAGTATAGTAGTAGTAGTAGTAGTAGTAGTAAGTAGTTAGTAGTAGTAGTTTAGTAGTAGTAGTAGTATTAGTAGTCGTAGTATTAGTAGTAGTAGTAGTAGTAGTAGTAGTAGTAGTAGTAGTAGTAGTAGTAGTAGTAGTAGTAGTAGTACTAGTAGTAGTATTAGTAGTAGTAGTAGCAGCAGCAGCAGTAGTAGTAGTAGGTAGTAGTAGTAGTAGTAGTAGTAGTAGTAGTAGTAGTCTGTAGTAGTAAGTAGTAGTAGTAGTAGTAGTAGTAGTAGTATTAGTAGTAGTAGTATTAGTAGTAGTAGTAGTAGTAGTAGTAGTAGTAGTAGTAGTAGTAGTAGTATTAGTAGTAGTAGTAGCAGTAGTAGTAGTAGTAGTAGTAGTAGTAGTAGTAGTAGTAGTAGTAGTAGTCGTAATAGTAGTAGTAGTAGTAGTATACTATATACTATATATATACTATTACGTACTACTACTACTATACTACTACTACTACTACTACTACTACTACTACTACTACTACTATACTACTACTACTACTACTACTACTACTACTACTACTAACTACTACTACTACTACTACACTACTACTACTACTACTACTACTACTACTACTACCTACTACTACTACTACTACTACTACTACTCTACTACTACTACTACTACTTACTACTACTATACTACTACTACTACTACTACGACTACTACGACTACTACGACTACTACTACTACTACTACTACTACTACTACTACTACTACTACTACTACTACTACTACTACTACTACTACTACTACTACTACTGCTACTGCTGCTGCTGCTGCTACTACTACTACTACTACTACTACTAATACTATTGTATTCTACAGATGAAAACAAGGTATTCAGGGTCATTAGACCCATGGAGCCGGAGTTTATCCCGGTTTCCATATCGTCAAACTGATAATAGGAATTGCTTGGTACCATTTTGACTGGACGCGAGTCTATCGCAAAGTACCTTCCGCCAGATCTAACAAACTCAGCTACACAATCTCTGCTTAGTGAGCAGTGGGGGATCTCGATCCCTTTGATAGTGAAGCTTGTGTTCTACCAACTCTCTCTTAAGGAAGAACAGCTTGTTAAAATATAAAATGATTCTACTTCAAGCCAATATCCTCTTGAAAGGATTATCTCGTATTCGTATTTTTGGGGGGTCTTTTATGACATCTGTCAGGAAATTCTTTAGTATTCGAGTATCGATTTTGTTTTGCACTCGACATGAAATTTAGTGAAAATCAATATTATATTCAATCTTAAATAAAACATCGCATTGGTTAAAAACTCTCAAATTTGGGACTTTGTAATTCCCATGTTTGGGAGGTGTTGTTTGTTTTGTGTTTTGTTTTTGTTTTGTTTTGTTGGGGGGTTTTTTGTTTGTTTGTTTTATGTTTTGGTTTATTTTGTTTGTTTGTTTGGATTTTGTTGTTTTTGTTTGTTATGTTTTTGTTGTTTTTTTTTTGTTTTCTTTGTTGTTGTTTTTATTTTTTTATTTTTTTTTTGTTTTGCAAGATGTGGGTCAATTTAATCGAGTGATATCTGAAGTACGAGTGTCTGGCCAAAATGTGATATACTTTTATTTGGGGGGGGGGGGGTTCACAGTACGGGATTAGATCTGCTTTAAAAGCCCTTTGATTACATGTCATGGAAATTGCGCAATATAATTAACTCACATTTGTTACTTACCGCACCAAAACTGTACTATGTTGGAATGAACTTTATACTTAAACTTGAATTTTAAGTTTAGTATACGTCATAACATTTGGTACATGAAGCCGGAGTTTATCCCGGTTTCTACAGTGTTGAACCGACAATAATAATAATTGCTTTCTATCCTTAGAAAGGACGCTAGACTATTGCAAAATACTTTCCGCCAGATCAAACAGACTCAGCTAACCAATCACAGGGGAGAGAGGTGTTCGGGGAAAAAATATCGACTTCATCCGGAATCGACCTCGGACCAATTTGGTGTGAAGCGAGTGCTCTATCCATTGAGCTACTTAGACCCTCCGGTATCTGGTATTAAGTCAGAATAAAACAGATGAAGGAAATTAAGCTTGACGTCAAAATGATCATAAATATAAAATGTTGAGTTTAACTTACATAATTAGTGTCATGTCAGAATTAATCCCTACATTGAGGAGAATTAGTTTTGTTTTTGTTGTTTTTTTTAATTCTATCCTTCCCCGTTTTATACTGGATTTGTCCCAAAATATCATACGTACCAACGAGAACATATTTGCAGGTCTGATAACCGAGCGCAATTATGGGTACATTTTGATAGTGTTGCAATGGAGAATATTTTGCGCTGGTTTGAGAATATTTCCATTACAACAATGAGACCATAATAATTTGGGTTATCAGATCTACAAATACGTAGACGTTGATAATCTCTACCAGACACAAGAAAAATAAAATTTCAACTCAGACTAGGAAGCTGTATGTAGGACTATGCATCACATTGTGTAGCATGATTATAAATAAAGTGACAAAGATTTTTCTTCAAATGTCGTGATGGATAAGATAAATATGAAAAAGTAAAATGTTCATTGAATCGTAACAAGAATGACAACTTCCTAGGACGTATAGTTGTACGACTATGTGGTCTTGTGTTATGACACTCGCTTTCGGATCGGAAGGTGTTGGGTTCGAGCCTAGCTCGGCGCATAGTTGAATTCTTGGAAAAGGCTCTGAACTCACATTCTCTCACCGTAATCAGGTATAAAATTAGTACCTAGCCGTTAACGGCGTTGTCTCAGTCGGAAAAATTGTAATATCGCCTAACAAGCGTCATGCCTCGTTCTTAGTGTTTTGTGTTGCCGTTGAACAGTGATAAAAAGTTCTTTGAGAATGTTTAGTGGATATTGCTCTATTAAATCTCTTCTTTTTTCTTTTCTTTTTTTTTTGGGGGGGGGAGGTTAATTAGTAAGGAGAGGGTTCATCTTTAATATAAATTAATTAATTAATAAAAAAAAATATATAATAAATATAAAAAAAAAAATTTAATTTTAAAATGAAAAAAAAATAATAAATAAATAAATTTAAAAAATAATAATAATAAATAAATTTTTTAAGAAATAAAAAATGGAAATTAAAAAAATAAAATAAAAAAATAAATAAATAAATAAATAAAAAAAAAATAATTAATAAATAAATAAATAAAAAAGAATTTTAAAAAAAATACATATATATATATATATATATATATATATATATATATATATATATATATATATATATATATATATATATATATATATATTTCGCATTATGTTGACTTTAAACTTAATTTTCTTCATTAAGTTCGTTCCGACATAATTGCTAATTAGACTAAGTGGTCTAGTGGTGTGACGGTCCAGGGTCCCGTTCTGAGTGGCGCATCGTTCAGTCTTTGGAAAAGGCTCTTTACTCACATTCTCTAACCGTACTCAGGTGTAAAACGAGTGCCTGGCCGTGAACAGCGTTGTATCTGTCGCATAATAAATTGTAATATCGCCAAACAGGCGTCATGTCCCCTCCTACATGTTGAGTGTCGCCGTTGGCTAGTGATCATCGTAAAGCCTTTTGGGCACCTTTATTAGAAATGCGCTTTATGAATGCTCTAGCTTTTTACTAGACCGATTTGGCACACCACGTTTACTGCCAAGTTAGTTGACACCAACTATAGGAAAATCGTTACATTCGTTACGATACAACCAACAATTTCTTATTCAAAATTCTCTTGTACATCATAAAATTTAAAGAAAATGAAGTGTGTTGTAGAGCATGGTTTGCTAAAGAAATTATTAATCTCAAGAACTTACTGCTATCGTGTTTGAGTGATAACAAATATATTTCTGTGTTAGGTGGGTGTGAAACTTTTAGGGAAAATCCTGAAAATGGCTGGTGAGGAGAGAGTTAAACTAGTTGTGGTGTCTTAAACTTATTGTAATTGGATTAAATAGTCTGATGTCACGTCGCCCAGCAACAGCGAGCAGCGTGGTTCTAAACAAAGAAAATCGGTACTTTTTATTCTTCATGCTGACTAGAACTTTTCAAATGTCATGTGATCAGAATGTATAAAAGTCAAAACACGATCATATTTATAATGTTTTTCTCCTCTGGATACACGTTTATGCTCGTCGGAGAAATATTTCATAATCCGATAGTTTAAAGCCAGTTACTAAGTTACTATGCGTCATTACGAGGAAAGTGACGTCATCATGACTGTTGTCTATTGTCTGGTTATATTTTCCTCTGGAGAAACCCCATATTTGTCTTTAGAAAACGGTAGGGGCTGCCTGAAGCCGGTGATCGTAAAATACACTAACGAAAGCGTGAAAATATGGAGAGGCTTCAAACATTCAATTCATATTTGTCTTTGTTATTTTTCTATTTACCGTTATTTGCATTTCAGTTAGAGTTAAACGACATTTAATTTGTGATTGAATTTCAGTACTCAGCCTCAGATGCTACACGTGTGACAACTACCTGTCCCCTCCATGCGGACCAGATTTCAGAGCCTATCAATTTGACGCCAAACCGTGCAGTGACGTCGGTGGCATTCCACAAATATGCGGGAAACAGGTACAGCCCCCCTTGGAAGGTGAGTAAATTGAGCTTTTTCTTTTTTTAATTAAGCTTTTATATAGCGCAATATCAACTAAACGTGCTCAAAGAGCTTTACAAGGGGTACCTGACCAACAGCAACAAGTAGAACGAGACATGACGCCTGTTAGACGATATTAATTTTTTTTGGGACAGAGACAACGCTGTTACCTGCCAGGTACTCATTTTACACCTGAGTACGGTGAGAGAATGTGAGTAAAGAGCCTTTCTCCAAGGCCGAGCGAGGCTCGAACCCAGGACCTTCCGATCCGAAAGCGAGCGTCATACCTCAAGACCACATAGCCGAGTAAAACTCAACGTATGGTTGTGAGTACATTAAATCAACTATTATTTAGAAGTTAAGTTCGGGGAGGGAGGCGAAGTGGTCGAGCGGTTACTATGTGTTGCATTGTGAACTGGAAGGTCTAGCGTTGAACCCTGCTTCAAGCACTTGCTTTTTTTATGTTTGCCTTGGGGAGGCTTGATTTGCTCACTTTGGACAACGTGGGTGATTCCTGTTGACATCAGACCTTTGTTTGATGTAGTGTCTAGATTCTGTCAAGTCTTTGCCAAGGCGAGGGCATCTCGGAAGGGCGTCACAATTTGTTGTTTTTTTTCTTCTTGTTTTGTTTTGTTATTGAAGGGGATAACAATGTGCGGCTATGTGGTCTTGTGGTATGACACTCGCTTTCGGATCGGAAGGTCCTGGGTTTGAGCCTCGCTCTGTGCATAGTTGATTCTTTGGAGAAGGCTCTTTACTCACAGTCTCTCTCGGTACTCAGGTGTAAAATGAGTACCTGGCCGTTAACAGCGTTGTCTTTGTCCGAAAAAAAATTGTAATATCGCTAAACATGCGTCATGTCCCGTCTTACATGTTAAATGTTGCCATTGGTCAGGGACCCCTTGTAAAGCGCTTTAAGCACGTTTAGTGGATATTGCCCTATATAAAAGCTCAATTTTAATTTTTAATTTTACAATGGTTTTATTGGTAGAGTAGTCAACATGATAAACTACATGAGTCTGTGGGGTTATGTTTATCACCGTTAGTTGCCAAGTTGAAATCTTTTTTTTTCTAAAATTTTAGTTCTCAAAAGGGAAAAATAAAATGAGCTGTCTTACTTCCTGAAATTCCCGATTAGCCTTAACCAAGTGAGGGGGGAAGGGGGGGGGGGGGAAGTCCCGATAGCCCATTTGTAAGTGCAATCGCTTCTAATCAAAGGGACAGAGACCGATCCCGGGTACAGTCGAGATTATTGTCTGCCCCCCCCCCCCTGTCCACCCAGCAATGACTGGGTGGGTAGCTGGGTCTGTTAGATCTGTCGGAAAGTACGTTGCTATAGACTAGCGTCCTATCCAAAGGGTACCAAGCAGTTGCTATTGTCCGTTTTACGCTATAGTATCCTGGATAAACTCCATTGGTTTATTCATCTTAACTACGCCACTACCACATCATCTCATTCATCTGTGGTGTTTCAATCATCCTGTTTTGTTGATAAAGGGGAAACCCGAAACGTTCATTTGATCTGTTTTTGTAATTTAATTGAAGCTTACATTCAACTTCAGGTTAGTATTTATTTCTTCGAGCTTCGAGCAGCAACATTTACACTATTAATGATATAACAAAAACCGTTCCAATCCAATTTTGTTTGTTTGCATCAGGTGGCTGGGAAGGGATCATTAGATCTTGCTACACTCCAGGGACTATTCCAGGCCTCAACACCTCAAACGGATGTCACTATTTCCATTCAGAGAGCGGCAACTTTACGACAGCACTGTACTGTTTTTGCGACACGGACAACTGTAACCATGCAACACGGACTCTGGGAAATCGCTCGACACTTACTTCCTTGTTGTTTTTTGTTTTTTCCTTCGTCTTAATCCACTTGTCATGAGTTTGTCATGAGTTTTTTTTTTGTTTTTATTTTTCTAAGATTTTGTTATTTTTTTCCTTCGTTGTTGTTTCGGGAAGAGATTGTTTTGTTGTTTTTTTTTTTTTTTGGTTTTTGTTGTCTTTTTTTCTTTTTTTTTTTCTATTACTTTTGGTTTTGTTTTGTTTTGTTTTTTTGTTTTGTTTGTTTTTTTAGTGTTTTTTTTTTTTTTTTGTTCTTTGTCCTTTCGTGAGTCAGAGGTTAAGTATTGAAATGGTCGAGATAATATGTTCCATTACGGCTCACTCACAATGGTGCCTTTGCATTTGTTTTATTGTTATTATTATTACTGTTATTATTATTATTGTTATTATTATTATTATTATTATTATTATTATTATTATTATTATTATTATTATTATTATTATTATTATTATTATTATTTTATTATTGTTATTATTATTATTATTATCATTATTATTATTATTATTATTATTATTATTATTATTATTATCATCATTATCATCATCATATTATTATTATTATCATTATTATTATTATTATTATTATTATTATTATTATTATTATTATCATCATTATCATCATCATCATTATCATCGCCATCATCAGCATCATAATCATCATTATCATTTTCATTATTATGGTTAGTGAATATGTTCTTATTTCATAATTAATGAAACTTGCGTCTTTTCCTATGCAGATTCTACAGATATAGGGTATTGTTTATATATAGATCGAAGTTGACATCACTCGGGTCTTTGTTGTTGTTTTTTGCCAGCCACTTTTACGAGTAATTCTCACTAAACTGTAGTATCCAGACTATAAAAGTTCATGGTTACACAGTTTTGTTTGTTGGTCCGTTATACTTCCGGATGGCAATGTTGTGAGCTTCTTAGCCAAGCGCATACTATCTATAGCTCAATGACTTGATAAACCGTTTCGCAAACAAAGAAACCCAGCTGCCATCCAGCAGTAATTTGGATAGTAACTTGCTCTGTAACATTTGCTGAAAACAATCCCCTCGTGGCCAGGTCGAGTTGTCGTAACATTAGGGTAGTGGGTTCAAAACCTCATCGCCGCAAAGTTTTTATACTCTATTGTCTTCTGGCACTTTTCTACTCAATTCTTTTCTTGTTATTATCAACATAAGTACCTGCCCCACTCACTTCTCCGATAGGCTAGCTTCCTGTGCAGAGATTCTTAATGTCTGTTTGACGCCACAGAAACTGAGATACACTCTGATTTACGGAAATGAAATGAAATTTCCTTTATTCATTAAATAGAGGAAATTTGTCCTTGGGGCTATTCCAAGGAATATCTCAGGCATCAGCCGCAGTGCCAAGGACGAGATAATTGCTCAAGGCCACACAGCGCAGCGGGTATAGATAGTATGCAGATGACGTCACTCAGGCCTTTGTTATTGTTTTTGCCATCCGCGTTTGTGAGTTGTTCTCACTACACTGTATTAACCAGACTATAAAAGTTCATGGTTACACAGAGTTTGTGTGTTGGTCCGTTATACTTCCGGATGGCAATGTTGTGAACTCCTCGGCCAAGCGCAATCTATCTATTGGAACTCGGTACCTTTCAAAACGAAGCAAAGACCGTACCACTGAGCCGCGCTGCGCCATCAAAAGTCTAGTTTTCTACAGAAAACACAGACAGAACTTTTTATAGGTTTTATGGGTAAATAGGAACGAAAGCGAGCTTCATCAAACAACACAATGCCTTTCAATCTTGTATGTAAATATCATGCATTGTTACCTTATTATGGTTATCTTTTATAATGTATGGATGTATGGGTGTGTGTTCGTGTGTGTGTGTGTGTGTGTGTGTGTGTGTGTGCTTTGCATGTCAAGGTTAAAGATATATGTTTGTACATCACACATACATGAGTACATTTAAGTTGTTATACTAGATGTACCACGTGTATCTATCATTATTGTAATCTTTCAATCAATTTAATATTAAGGGCATTCAAGGGATTTTATCCTATTTCGCCCTATACCATATGTTACCCTATAATGAACAAGTGATGTCTCTACATCAAAGAGGTGATGGAGTAATGTGCGACTGTGTGGTCTAGTGGTATGACTCTCATTCGGATCGGCATTAGTAAAGATACTTACTTATACGAACTAGCGACCACCTGAGCTCTAACCTTTCGGTCTTGTGCCATGACGTACAAGTTAGACGTCTTTTGTAGTTGTTCCAGGTGACTACAGATCGTTGGAAGATGACGTCACTCAGGTCTTTGTTATTGTTTTTTGCCATCCGCGTTTATGAGTAATGCTCACTGAACTGTATTAACCTGACTTTAAACGTTCATGGATACACACAGTTTTATGTGTTGGTCCGTTATACTTCCGGATGGTAATGTTATGAGCTTCTTAGCCAAGCGCATACTATCTACAGAGTAGTGTGTTACTGGTGCTTGGATTTGGTGGGAGGAATGTGCATCTCAGAAAAGTAGAAAGGCACCTGATGACGTCATCAACATAGGCGTGGTCCAGCTCTTTTAGAGTTTATCGATACTATGTGTTTAGGTAAAATACAACATCCGCCAGCCGGATATAACTTACCAGCACATAAAAATATGTGTAACCTTGAGGGTTTATATCTGATTGATGCTAGAATTTAGTGAGTAATAATCATAATAATGGCTGTCTAAAAACAATAGCAAAGAACTGAGTGACATCAATTTGGTTCCTCCAATTATTTATTCGAGAAGATCTGTTTTGTCTGCGGACTGTCTGCTTTATTCCCTACCCGTGTTTCTTGCCACTATAAACTCTATAGATAGTATGAAGTAACGTCATTCAGGTCATTGTTATTGCTTTTTGTCTTCCGCATGAGTAATTCTCACTAAACTGTATTATCCAGGCTATTAAAGTTCATGGTTACACACAGTTTTGTGTGTTGGTCCGTAAAACTTCCTAATGGCAATGCTGTGAGCTTCTTAGCCAAGCGCACACAATCTATAGATAGAATGCGCTTGGCCAAGGAGTTCACAACATTGCCATCCGGAAGTATAACGGACCAACACACAGACTCTGTGTAACCATGAACTTTTATAGTCTGGTTAATACAGTTTAGTGAGAACAACTCACAAACGCGGATGGCAAAAACAATAACAAAGGCCTGAGTGACGTCATCTGCATACTATCTATATCCCATTGATGCTAGAAATTAGTGAGTATTAATCATAATAATGGCTGTCTAAAAACAATAGCATAGAGCTGAGTGACGTCAGTTTGGTTCCTCCTATTAGAAGTTGCCAAAGAAAGACATCAACATATTGATGGGAGATGCTAATGCTAAAGTGGGACAGGATAACGTAGGTTATGAAGGTATCATGGGACGTCATGGCATGGGACAAATGAACGATAATGGTGAGAGATTTGCAAATTTCATTAGTTCATGTGCATTCATTAGTTTGGTGATTGGAGGATCAGTGTTCCCCCATAAGATGATCCACAAAGCAACTTGGGTCTCACCAGATGGTGTGACAGAGAATCAGATCCACCATCGATAGCAGAGATTGCGGGTGCCATTAACAAGATGAAAAGGGGGAAAGCTGGTGGACCAGACCAGATTCCACCGGAGGCTCTAAAAGTTGATGCTGAAAGAAATGCTGCACCCACTATTTGAGAGAATCTGGAATGACGGGATATTCCCAAAGGATTGGAAGGAATGACATCTTATCAAGCTTCCAAAGAAACGGGACCTCAGTAATTGTATTAATTATCGAGGTATCACTCTTCTTTCTATCCCAGGAAAGGTTTTCAACCGTATTATTTTAGAGAGAATTAAGAGTGCAACAGATGCTAAACTGCGGGACGAACAGGCAGGTTTTCAGAAAAACCGTTCATCCACCGACCAGATTGCCTCTCTGCGAGTCATAGTGGAACAGTCAATAGAATGGAACTCTTCTCTTATTGTCAACTTTCTGGATTACGAGAAGGCTTTCGACAGTATTGACAGAGCAACATTGTGGAAAATTCTGGCACATTATGGACTGAAAATATAGTAAACCTCATTAAGGAAATGTATGAAGGATCAAGTTGCAGGGTTGTACATGAAGATCAGCTTACTGACGGCTTTGAAATTAAGACTGGTATCAAGCAGGGATGCTTGCTCTCACCATTCCTGTTCATCCTTGCCATTGATTGGCTAATGAAAGAAACCTCCAAAGGACAAAGAAATGGGATACACTGGACCCCCTGGACACAGTTGGATGATCTGGATTTTGCAGATGATCTGGCTCTTTTGTCCCACACCCAGGACCAGATGCAAGCAAAAACCACAATTATAAACAGCCTCTCGGAATCAATTGGTCTAAGAATTCACCCTGCAAAGTCCAAGGTCTTGAGAATAGGTACGCGTCAAAGGGAGCAGATCAAAGTAAAAGATCAGGAACTCGAAGAAATAGACACTTTCTGCTATCTCGGAAGTATAATTGACAAGGATGGAGGCACGGAAACAGAGGTGAAAGCTTGAATAGGAAAGGCACAGGCTGCATTCACATCTTTGAACAGAGTTTGGAGAACTAAAGATATCTCCCTTCGACTAAAGCTAAGACTTTTCAACTCAAATGTGAAGTCTGTCCTACTGTATGGATGTGAAACTTGGAACGCATCACAGGCATGTATAAGGAGGGTACAGATTTTCGTAAACAGGTGCATGCGTAAGCTACTCAGAATAAAATGGATGGATAGAATAAAAAATGAAGAAGTATGGAAAAGAACACAGCAGAAACCAGTGGGAGAGGAAATGGGAAGAAGACGATGGAGGTGGATTGGACACACGCTTAGAAAGAACGACTCCACTATATCAAAGAAAGTATTGGACTGGAACCCTCAGGGCAGAAGATCAAGGGAAAGGCCACGAGGAACATGGAGAAGAATTAAAGAAGCTGATATACAGAAGTGGTAAGACCTGGAATGAGATTAAAAAGATAGCTCAAGATAGGGAAGGATGGAAATTGTTTGTCTGTGGCCTATACCCTGACCCAGGGTGAAAAAGGCAATGATGATGATGATGATTAGAAGTTAAGGACCAAAATATTTGTTTGAGAAGATCTGCTTTGTCTGCGGATTGTCTTCTATATTACCTACCCGTGTTTCTTGCCAATATAAACTCTATAAACACCTAGATAACCACGCCTCTCGGACAGTCGTCATAATGGCAGTTGATTTGTAAACATAGCAAACTACACAGAGGTTTTACTATCGATGGTATGTGTCTAAGAAAAATACACACTGTTCTACCGCTTGATAATTAAAACCAACACAGACAATTATGTGTAAATTTAAACGTTTATAAATATGATCGAGACAGTCGTGTTATAATCCGTCACCCATTTAGTGGTATAAAAACAATAACAATGGTCAGAGAGAGGTCGATTTCATTCACGTTATGGTTTATAAACAACAACCATGCTTGTCCGAGCACTATTGAAGGTGTGTCACAAATTCCAGGTTTTGATTGGTCAAAAATCTACTGGTTAAATCCCCGGAATCAAATTGTTTTCATAATGAGAAGCCACATTTAATTTTTAACAATTACAGCCATGGTCTTTGAAATACTGATTTTAAAAAAAGTGTTTCCAACCAATTTACAATTTTAACTGCAGGGATACATTGAAAACAAAATGCATAGATGATTTTGTATTGGTGAAGTTTTGAAAACAATATTAAAGAATCGAAATTTAAATTGTACAACCTTTGCGCGGATTTGAGGTATAATGAAACTCTGCTTGTGACCCGGAGAACATATTATTTCCTGCCTTATTGTGGACAGTTTTTTTTTTCGATTTACCAGCGTCATATCAAAATAATAGCACGCAATTGGATTCAGTAGTCTGATGTCACGCGGCCCGGCATCGGTGGCCATCTTGGTTCTAAACAAAGAAAAACATTACTTTTTATTCTGACTAGAAATTTTCATATGTCTTGTGACCAGGATGTGTAAAAGTCAAAACATGATCAAATTTATGTTGTTTTTTTTTTCCTCTGTATACGCTTATATGCTCGCCGGAGAAATATTTCATAAGGGCGCGTTCGCCATTGTTCCGATAGTTTAGAGCCAGTTGCTAAGTTACCATGCGTCATTACGAGGGAAGTGACTATCGACTGTTGAAGAGTATTGTTATTGTCAGTTTCACAGTATAAAAAAGGGATATACTCCAGCTCGATGGGACAAACGGCTCTGAAAGACTACTGTACTGTGAACAGCATAAAGTTATGTCTGGACTTGCATTTTTCTCTCATCACACTCAGGCATAAAATGAGTACCTATCAGTGAATACATTCCTGATCGAAACAAAAACTATTGTTAAAGAGCTTTACAGGCGTTATATCTGGTCTAACATTTTAAGAGTGTTGTTGGTTGCTTGGAACCCCTAGTAAAGCACTTCGAGTTCGTTTAAATAAAGTTCACTGACCTGCAAACTGGTTCGGCTTCTTATAAGTTGTAAACAAAGAAAATGAAAATAACGGGATTAATGTATATACGATTCTTACATTTTTGCTTTTTGGAATTCCAGACGTTTAACACGAGCTTGCGAGTGTGCGTTGGAAACAAAGCTCGAATTCCAAAACGCCAGAGTGTAAGAAATCATTTATTATTCCACCCCTCTCCCTAAATAGTAACGCGTAATGATATCATGTTTACAATAATAATTTGTGACGTCAGATTATAGATAGTTAAATTTCACTCAAAAATTGGATTCTTTAAAAAAGAAGTAGACCATTATTTAAGTGTTTTTGAAGATGTCTTTTATTCAAAGATAACCAAATCAGAATTGATTGAGGGGTAGAATTAAATATTTTTTATATCCTTGCTTTTGGAATTCGAACTTTGTTCCCAACGCGCACTCGTAGGCTCGTGCAGCGGTTGGGAACACGTCCGGAATTCGTGTAAGAATCGTAAGTTCTACCCCTCAACTGATTCCTTTTTCGTCATCTTTGAATAAAAGACATCTTCAAAAACATTCAAATGATACTTCTTTTAAAGAATCTAATTTTTAGTGATAATGTGGCGTCACAAATTATTATTGTAAAAATGATATCATTACGCGTTAGTATTTAAAGAGAAGGGTAGAAAAATATAGTTTCAAAAATTTCAGATCCTGAGATTTCATGTGTTCAGATTGATTAAAAACGGCCGTTATTAAACACCCACACTTCTCTTTAACGTTGCCCTATCAGTTACAAGGGTTTGGTTGTTCCAATAGATTTCGGTTGCAGATCGTATGTTATGGAGAATTCATTTTCTTTTGAATGTTGTTCTTTGTTGGTCTGGAAAATTGTTCATTACACATTGCCAGACAAAGCAAAAAAAGAAAATTATAATTTTAAAATGCGGCTATGTGGTCTAGTGGTATGACACTCGCTTTCGGATCGGAAGGTCCTTGGAAAATACTCTTGACTCACATTCTCTTACCGTACTCAGGTGTAAAATGACCTGGCCGTTAACAGCGTTGTCTATGTCCGAAAAATTGTAATATCGCCTAACAGGCGTCATGTCCCGTCCTACATGTTAAATGTTGCTGTTGACCAGGGACCCCATGTAAAGCGCTTTGAGCACATTTAGTGGATATTGCGCTATATAAAGCTCAATATAAAATGCCATTCCAAAAATCAGTCTTCCTCGACTGGGGATCAAGGCTGAGACCTCCTGACTTCCGGTAGTTGAGACGATTTTAATGTCTAAATTCTTCACAAGAGTCCGTGTTTTCGTTTTCCTATGTGAACCGCCATTGCTTGCGTCACGCAATACAAACATTGAAGACGAGAGGACTAGGACTAAGACATTAGTATAACAAGTTAGGGAGCAGGCACTGGTGTAGGATCGGATTACATTTTATAAAAGGCATTGAAAATAGATTTCCATTATAATCAAAGCATAGTTTCATGCGTCTAGCAAAATTCAGATAAAATCGATAGAGACGGTTTATATCGTTTCTTTTTTTTTTTTTTTTTTTTTTTTTTTTTTTTGGCAAATTGTATAAGTGTATAAAATCTGCAGTGATGGGCGATCCGCCTATAGATAGAATGCGCTTGGCCAAGAAGTTCACAACATTGCCATCCGGAAGTATAACGGACCAACACACAAACTCTGTGTAACCATGAACGTTTATAGTCTGGTTAATACAGTTTAGTGAGAACAACTCACAAACGCGGATGGCAAAAACAATAACAAAGACCTGAGTGACGTCATCTGCATACTATCTATTGCTGATAACGACGTTGAAC
>NC_088367.1:30765908-30770908 GCF_034508935.2 Berghia stephanieae | reverse complement strand
CATATAATATGAATGCCGGTTTATTAAATCAATATAGAATAGTGCATAAACTTTTGAATAATTCGTCAGTTATCGTACATTTTATGAAAACTATTCAAATAAACAATTCAGTGATTCCGTTTTTATCGATTTTACTTGTCGGGGCGGGGGGAGGGGGGGGGTATTATTTTGCCCTTGTTATAATAGTGAACCGATGACCCAAAGCCAAATATGCCATTTTGAATTTTATTCTTTACACCACTGCATACATAACTCAATTTATGAAATGTGCGCATCTTTCCGGGTTTTCTCAGCCAGCTACCATAGACTTGTCCAAGAGTTACCCTTTCCCTGGATTAAAAAAAATACTGCGCAAGTGAGTGTTAATGTGGCCTAATACTGAAGGAGAGAAATTTAGAGTGAGTAAATGTGACTCATATAATAAATAAAAATAAATAATAAGATTCCCTTTATTCATCCCATCGGGGAAATTAGTCTCTTGGGAAGACTGGAATAACCCAGGCTAGGGCGAGGTGACTTGCTCAAGGCCACACGGCGCAGCGGCGGGTGATCGAAATCGGTACCGTTCGGGTACGAAGTAAAGATCGTACCGCTAAGTCATGCTGATATAGATAGTTCGAAGATGACGTCACTCAGGTCTTTGTTATTGTTTTTTGCCATCCGCGTTTATGAGTAATGCTCACTGAACTGCATTTGCCCGACTATAAACGTTCATGGATACACACAGTTTTGTGTGTTGGTCCGTTATACTTCCGGATGGCAATGTTATGAGCTTCTTCGCCAAGCGCATACTTTCTATAACAACACAAAACAAATTAATGACGATTTGGCCTTTGCCCTTCTTCAAGTAAACACGAAATATGTTACATGTATTAGATTGGCATAATAGTTAAAACATGATAGTTTGGAAAAATGTGTGTGCGCGCGCGCGTGTGCGTCACCTTAAAATGCCTCTTCCCTTGCACACACACACACACACACACATACACACACGAGTACACACACACACACACACACACACATTTTTTAAAAAACTATAATGTTTTAACTATTATGACAATCTAATACATATCTATAACACATGTCGTGTTTACTTGAAGAAGGCCAAAGTCCGAGACGTCGTTTGTTTTGTGTTGTTCCCTTTAATATGAGTCACATTTACTCACTTTATCTTTCTCTTATTGGCTCATAATTTAGGCATCTCTAGTTTTTGGCCTAATTCTGACGTCATTCTGCGCAAGTGGAATGCGTAAGCTGCTTCTTCGTGTACGAATGGTAACGATTGTGGGGCGACTGGGGCCTGGGTTATTCCAGTCTTCCCGTTGAATAGACCCTCAAGACAAATTTTCCCAATGAGATGAATAAAAGGAACTTTTTTATTTTATTTAATTTTCTATTTGCGTCGTTTCGGCACCTTGCAAATGTTTGAGTCTTTTCATAATTTTTTTTGTAAGTAGCACAATGAGAATTAAGGACTGATTGACAGGCTTTTTCGTTATCGCTCAGGAAATAAAAAGTCAGGTGGACGGAACGGGCTAAATAAATATTCTGATTGGGCAAGGCTTAGCAACGCTGGAATCATCAATTACATCGGTTTTTCGTGAATAATTTCTTGAATGGTTTCATAGATTTCACCCAAATTTTATTATTGACACAAGATATAGGGAATGAGATTAGCGGAAGAGTAGCGTCCCTTGATTTGACGTCACCCATAGTCTGTGACGTCACCGGCGGTCCGCGAGGACGAGAGACGCATGCGCACAACCAACATGACGTTCTCTCTCTAATAACTTTTCCGCCGGTGACGTCACATACTATGGGTGACGTCCAATCAAGGGACGCTACTCTTCCGCTAATCTCATTCCCTATATACGTTTCTCAATAAAATACGATTTGAATCCACTGAGTTCTTCAATTTCTTTTCGTAAAGTAATTAAATTCCGATTGTTTATGTTTTCATGTCAGTATCGTCTCTTGATTTATCTACGACCAAAATATTCTGCTCTGCTCTGAAGAAAAAAAGATATTATTGAATATTTTGGCCAGAAAACTGGTCCTTCAAATATTGTCTTTTCAAAAACTCTCAAACCAGGTAATGGACACCCTGTTATATATATATATATATATATATATATATATATATATATATATATATATATATATATATATATATATATATATATATATATATATACATACATACACTAACATATATATGTATATATACATATATATATATATATGTATATATATATAATAATAATAATAATAATAATAATAATAATAATAATAATAATAATAATAAATGGCATTTATATAGAGCTTTACCCCGTTGTCACAGGCTCCAAGCGCTTTGCAGTGATATAAAACAAAACATATTATAGTGAGACAAGTGTGAAGGAAACGTGATATGAATTCAATTTAACAACAACAAAATATGAAAATAATATTGCAACATTATGACGTAAAAAGATAAAACTTTAAGCGAGATTTGAACGTTGTCAACGAATCCGAGCATTCACGTGTGATGGGAGAGAGTTCCAAAAATGGGGGGGGGGGCGAAAATTGAAAAGATTGTTCACCTATTTTACGCAATGGCTTAGGTTTGACAAGGATTGATTGGTCATTGCTTGACATCAAGTTTCTATTGGGGACATATATGTTTAGAAGGTCTTTAATATAGGAGGGACTGTTCGTGCTCAGGGATTTGTAGACAACAGTACAAATCTTATAGGCAACTCTTTTTTCCACAGGAAGCCAATGTAACTCACGGAGAAGAAAAGTTGCTGACGGGTATTTTTTGTTATTGCGTATAATGAGCCTGGCTGCGTTATTTTGAGCAACCTGAAGTTTGCTAATTTTGTCATTAGCTAAATTCGCCCAAAGGGAGTTACAATATTCCAATTTAGATAAAACAAGGGAATTTATTAAAAGTTCTGCTATATGCTTCGGTATTAAATTACGAATTTTGCTTTTTTTTTCATTTCTATGTACATAGATTGTATGGTGTTATTCACGTGGCTTGTCATGGAAAAATCTTTATCAATGATGACGCCAAGGTTTTTTGCTTTATTTGAAAATTCTATTTGCTATTTCCGAGAGTAATAGGTGATTTATTTGCCTGTTTAAGGATACTCGGCCTTCCACACATTAAAATCTCAGTTTTACTATCATTTAATTTTAACTTATTGTGGTACATCCAAGATTTAATCTCATTAAAACAGCTCGTAATTCGTTGTATTAAGAACTGTAAATTACTAAGGGGTGCTGAATCATATATTTGCGTATCATCTGCATAAAAATGATAACTCAGATTGAATCTGGATATCACACTAGAAAGGGGCTGCATATATACAGTAAAAAGGACAGGGCCAAGAACTGAGCCTTGTGGCACTCCAAAATTTAGTAAAACTTGTTCTGACTGAACACCATTCACCACGACAGTCTGCCATCGATCCTGTAAATATGATGTATTCCATTTAAGGGCAATTCCTTTTATGCCGAACGTATTGTCTAGTCTTCTTAACAAAATGTCATGGTCAATGGTGTCAAAGGCAGCTGAAAGATCTAAATGGCATGATACATTGATATTGTTAGCATCAGCATTACATGACAAGTCATTAAAGATTTTAAGAAGCGCCGTTTCAGTACTGTGTTGATGTTTGTAGGCTGACTGAAAGGGTTGTTCCAAACTGTTGTTCTTAAGATGAGATGTTAATTGTGTAAGAACTACCTTCTCCAAAAGTTTTGACAAAAAAGGTAAATTTGATACAGGACGATAATTGTTTAATATATTGTGGTCCAGTGATGGTTTCTTCAGAAGTGGTTTGACGAGGGCACTTTTAAAGCACGATGGAACTTCGCCAGTCAGTATGGATGTATTTATGATTGATGTAATGGATGGTAATAATGTATCGATGGAGAGGCCAAAAGCTGTGCTGGTAGGGGATCAAGGTCGCAGGATTTAATGGGGGCTTTTTTATCAACTCGTTTATGAAACTAGGTGAAACTGGTTGGAACTTGTCTAAAGGGGTACCACAGAATGTATTTGTATCTATAAATGGTTCATGCCGATCTAGTTCTGAACGAATGTTATGGATTTTGTCTTTAAAAAAGTTGACAAATGTGTTTGGCAAGTCTCTTTGATTGGTTGTAGATGGTAATGAAGTGCATCTTTCACGTCCAAGTAGATCATTGCAGATGTTAAATAATTGTTTGCAAGATTTAGAAGTTTCGAATTTTGAAAGATAATACGTGGTCTTTGCCTTTTTTTATTGTTGTCTTCCGGGCACGAAATGTGTTCTTGAATAATTCACGATGAATCGTAAGGCCTCATGTTTTCAGCAGTCTTTCTGCTCTCCGACACTTCGTTTTAGCTTCTTTAACGTCCGACGTATACCACGGAGCATACTTGCGGTTGGTGACGGTCCTTGTTTGGAATGGCGCATGTTTGTCAAGCGTTTCGATGAGACAACTATTCCACTGGTCTGGAGAAATCATTGAATTTTTAGTAAGTTTTGTTTCTAAATCGTCTCTGAAATTGTCCAAATTAATGCCTTTAATTGCCTTTCTGGTTGATGTGGTGGTGGTTTCTTGGCATGGTTTTGAAACGTCAAAATTGAAAGAAATGAGGGAGTGGTCCGAAAAGGGGAGATAATCGACGATGGTGTTGGTTTTTTGGGACTCTGAATTTTCTACAATTACCCAATCTAAAATATGACCAGCAGAGTGGGTTGGCGCTGTTACGATCTGGCACATGTTTTTCTCCGATAATGACTCGTGCAATTTAGCGGTGTCTGTGACGTTGTCGAAGTGAAAATTAAAGTCACCGAGTATAATTGAATGGCCAGGACGCGTGTGTTGCAAAGTTAGCATCTCGTTGATTTCCTTCCTAACATCAGGTAATTTTATTTTGTTTTTCTTGTTTGCTGGCGGTCGGTAGATGCAGTTGAAGTTGTATCTTATATTCTGGAGGGACAATCTAAGATCAATGGCCTCCA
>NC_088367.1:30743408-30758408 GCF_034508935.2 Berghia stephanieae | reverse complement strand
AAAGGAAATCTACAAGCCTTGGAAGTCTTAACTTGATGTTTGCGTTGTTGAGAGAATCTGGGCCAAAGCGCTCAATGGGAGCGATCGATCTATATTACCTTCCCATGTGCTCTAAGTCATTGGTCACATTGGGATATGTGCTGAAAATGACCCACATAGTGAAAAGTGTTCACAGTTTTAGAAATATCCAACGTCACAATTGGTCATTTTGCTCAGCGTGACTCATTGGTATGTTTACTATTTTCAACAGCGTGTCTACATTTATTGAGAAATGTCCAATCGTTGTAAACCAACAAATCATGTGATTGATGATTTGACTTGGTAGGACGAAAACATTAATAATATAGATCGTTCCCATTAGTCATGCAATGCCCATTGCGACACCTACAGACAGTATGCTCTTGGCTAAGAAGCTCACAACATTGCCATCTGGAAGTATAACGGACCAACACACAAAACTATGTGTAATCTTGAACGTTTATAGTCTGGTTAATACAGTTTAGTGAGAATTATTCATAAACGCGGATGGCAAAAATCAACAACAAAGGTTGGAGTGACGTCAACTTCATTCTATCTATAGATCTCTCCCATTAGTCATGGGACACCTAATTCTTCTACATACTGGTCTTAGGCCGCCTGCCATACCATTTGACCAAAATCGCATAGAAAGGGAGATTTTCGGTTCAAACCCACGTGCACTTATAATAAGGTCTGATAATATATCGGAACGCAATGATAGGATAGAGAAGTCGTGACGTCACAACGTCCTCTCTTCCGGTTCAAAACGTTTTGGAAGTGTGAAACCAACCAGTCCTGCAGAGATAGACCTACAATGAATAGGTTAGATATTGGATCATATGGTGGCAGCAGCTTCTAATGGTGCTCATACTATTATGTTATGACGATCGACCCAATCAGCAAATTCTTCACCGCACCCGTGCATGTCGCAAACCCGCCCGGAAGCTTCGTGACAACACAAGGTTCAACTAGATGCTCTGCGGTTTCGGGTTCAATCCCACATCGGGTACATGTTGGACAGGTGGGAAGTCCCCACTGATATGGTGGCATAACTGTTTTGGAATCAGGGTGTATAGACAAATTTTTATGGTTATGGGCCGTGGCTCAAAGGTATGATCTTTGATTCGTACCCAAAAGGTACAGAGTTCGACTACCTATCTTGTTGTGTGGCCTTGAACAAGTCACTTCCTCCTAGCTCACTTTGCGGCGCTGCGCTGCGGCTGACGCCTGGGTTATTCCAGTCTTCCCTTGGAATAGACCCTAAAGACAAATTTCCGCTTGGGGATAAATAAAGGAAAAGTTAAGTTAAGAGAGCAAGGACGGATAATGTTTATTGACGGCCAGCATTTGTTTCCACTAGAATATTATAATACGATGCCATCATTTTGAAACCAGAAGATTGATTACACAAGGTCCTCCGAAAGAGTTGTTGTTTTACACTTACAATGAGATTGGAACCAGTTTTATGACATCACACTTATTTTGTTCCTTATTATCGGCTTGATTTAACATTGTCGTATGTAGCGGACAATATTGTCCGTCGGTTTGAGAGTATTTTCATTAAACTAACTATGAACTAATAACAATTGGGTTATAAGACCTGCATATAAGTAGACGTCGATTCAAATCCATCTTTAGCCGACAGAGAAAAATATAAATAAAACAAATATAAAATATAAATTCCCTTTATTCATCCCATAGGGGAAATTTGTCTCTAGGGTCTATTCCAAGGGAAGACTGATATAACCCAGACGTCAGCAGCAGTGCAGCGTCGCAAATTGAGCTGGGGCGAGGTGACTTGCTCAATGCCACTCAGCGCAGCCACTGGTGATCGAACTCGGTACCTTTCGGGTACGAAGCAAAGAATGCACCGCTGAACCACAAAACAAATGTAAAACGGTGGTACGAAACGTTAAATAAAGAACTGGAAGACGTGGATAGAGGTCTACGCTAGGCAGCGTGGCTCAGGGGTGCAGTCTTTGCTTCGTACCCGAACGATACCGAGTTCGATCACCAGTGGCTGCGCTAAGTGGCCTTGAGCAAGTCACCTCGCCCTAGCTCAATTTGCGGCGCTGCACTGCGGCTGACGCCTGGGTTATTCCAGTCTTACCTTGGAACAGACCCTAAAGACAAATTTCCCCCATGGGAATGAATAAAGGGAATTTTATTTTTTCATTTTATTTTTTTAAAGAGCAAACAGAAAAAAATGAATGGAAGAAAAATCGTCTTTAACATTTTAAAACAGCCATTTAAAATTGGTATGATATAGGACTAGCCCAGGCAGGACGGAGTGGAAAGTCCTTTATAATTACATTAGGCCGACCCTTCATAGTCCATTATCTCATTTCTTCGTAGAAGAGCGTGTGGTGCTTTAATTAGTTTACTGCCGAACTCTTCTGGAAAAACGCGTATTTAAAAATGTGGCCAGAAAACTCGTCCTTCAAAAGTCGATCGATTTAAACGACCCACTTCTCAATCCATTAAGAAACTGGGGAGCAAGTACCGGTATAAGATAAAGTACTGAACAAGTGTGTCTGAAAGGTGCGAGACCAGGCGAGAAAGAAAAATACAAGAAAAAAAAACGTCCAAAAAAAATCAGTTAACCATTTTATTATGTTTATTTCTTAACCTGTTGTTGTTGTTTTGTTTTTTATTTGTTTTTCTTTTTTGTTTTGTGTTTGGGGTGGGGGTGGGGGGTGGGGGGGGTGTTTTGTTTTGTTGTATTTTGTTTTTGTTTTTGTTTTTTGTTTTCTTTTTTGTTTTTTGGAGGTTTTTTAGGGGGGTTGGTGAGTCGCCTGAGCAGCAAATCGGTTTGCTCTGTTTCGAGTCGAATTTAACTGTTCCTATTCGGTTGATGAAATATTAATATAGACCTAATAACAATAGAAATTGGTAAATTTTACAGGAATCTGACGGTATACTCTTTGCTTCGTACCCAAAAGGTACCGAGTTCGATCACCCGCCGCGCTGTGTGGCATTGAGCAAGTCACCTCGCCCTAGCTCACTTTGCGGCACTGCACTGCGGCTAACGTCTGGGTTATTCCAGTCTTCCCTTGGAATAGACAAATTTCCCCACGGGGACGAATAAAGGGAATTTTTTAAAAAATTATTCGTACATTGCATTTTGTCAGTTGATCATTGTGTTTTATCAATTTGGTACCGAGTCAGCTGTTATCACTTTGGTTGAAGGCGTCGGGTCAGGTCGGAGTCGTTGGTCTAAAATGAATCGATTTCGAATTCATCAACGGGTTTAGCTTGGTATGAGCTGTTACGCGTTACGTTAAGTATCGGGTTCTTTCTGTATACCAAATAATAGTAAATAACAAATAAATAAATGAATGGAGACGATAGTATGCACTTGGCAAAGAAGCTCACAACATTGCCAGCCGGAAGTATAACGGACAAACACACAAAACTCTGTGTAACCATGAACGTTTATAGTCTGGTTAATACATTTTAGTGAGAATTACTCATAAACGCGGATGGCAAAAAAAAAACAATAACAAAGACCTGAGTGACGTCAACTTTGAGCTATCTATATTCATTCATTGTCAACTGAGTGACTCACTGCTATTCTTAGATTGCGGGTTAGGCCGATGACGAAGCTTAAGGTTAACGCATTGTCAAAGAATAATAAGATATCACACGTAACATGAGCAGGGATGATTTATAAGTTCCTCGGGTATGAGTCGACTCCGACTCCGACTCCGCTCACCCGACATTTCAGTATTTGCAGATAAGTTTCATGCCGTCAACATTGATCTTAAAGATGATATTTAGAATAGAACGGAAAAGTTTTCTTAGAGTGCGTTAAAGATAAAAATAAAGAAATGAGACAAGAAAACAAAGACAACAAAAACGGAAATCACAAAATAAAAACATGTTTTTAAAAAACAAAAACAAACAGCAAACAATAGAATCGAGAGAATAATTTCAAAGGGATTGGTAACAGGCGGAGAACTTAGAAATTTGATATTGTCAGCAAGATCTGTCACCGCCCATCTTTAAAAATAGTCTCAAAATTGAAGGCAAAATTGACCGTTCTGTCGTAAGCTATGCTTGCTATTGGAGTGTTGTAACAGATTGATGACTTGATTGGAAGTACCATTAAAAGAACAAAAAACGTAAGCATTTATCTAGAGCAAAATTCATTAAACATGCTCAAAGCACTTTAAAAAGGGGTCCCTGGCCACCAGCAACACTTAACAATGTTTCAAAGTAAAGGTAAAGAGCCTTTTCCAAAGACTCAACTATGCGCCGCTTGGAGCAGGACTCTAACCCAGGACCTTCCAATTCTTCCGAGGTGAGTGTCATACCACAAGACCACATAGCCGTCTTTGCTAACATCAACGTGTTTTGTGCGTAACCTGAAGAAGGTCAAATGCCGTAACGTTGTTTGCTTTGTGTTATCCCCTTTTATATGAATCACATTCACTCACTTTATCTTTTTTCTTCATTTTTAACTCTTTTGTGTCAAATAGTATTTGTAAAAAAATGTTCTGAATCTGGAAGGCTCACAATTTTAGCTGATCGGCATGTATTCGAGATAGCCATGGTTGCAAGGCTTTACCCACCAAGGACCACGAAAATAACAAGTAAAATAATTAACCTGAAGTGGAAGGAATATAACCACGCCCATTTCCCTTTAACCCTTAATGATTCGGACTGTCCTAACAGTCATTATTCAGTGAACAAGGGCGGTGATTAAACTAAGCGGCCTACACAGGTATGACAACTGAACTTGAGCTTTAAATAGTGCAACATCCTCTAAACGTGCTCAAAGCGCTTTACAAGGGGTCACTGACCAACAGCAACATGTAACATATACCACGATACATGACGCCTGTTAGGCGATATATTACATTTTTTTTCCGACAAAGACAACACTGTTAACGGCCAGGTATTCATTTTACACCATAGTACGGTAGAAGAATGTTGGTAAAGAGTCTTTTCCAATGACTCAACTATGCGCCGAGCGAGGCTCAAACCGAGGACCTTTCGATCCGGAAGCGAGTGTCATACCACAAGACCTCATAGCCGCACAAGTAAAACACTCACGAGTTCTACCCACCAGAAACACAGAAATTGATGTGTAACCTTAAATGTTTATAGTCAGATTAAGATAATCCTCGCCCTCCCTCCCTTCCGTTCATCCAGTATGGATTGAGTAGCTGGGTCTGTTAGACATGGCGGACGTACCCATCAAAAGGGTAGCAAGAATATGTGATTGTCCTGTAAAATCGTTTTTTTCTTTGTTTCGTTTTGTTTTGTTTAGTTTTTAGTCTCTCTTCATCTTTTTTCTTTCATTTTTTTTTTTTTGGGGGGGGGGGGTTGGGTTTTTTTCTTGTTTTTTTTCTGTTTTGTTTTTGGATTATTTGTTTTGTTTTATCGTTTTTGTTTCCTCTGTGTGTGTGTGTGTGTGTGTGTGTGTGTGTGTGTGTATGTGTATGTGTGTGTTTGAGATTTGTTGTTGTTTTGTTTGTCTGTTGGTTTGTTTTTATTGGGGGGGGGGATTAAGGTTTTCTTTTAAAAGGGTAGTTGGGGGTTGATTTTAAAGCATCTTTAAATCTAACTGTGTGCAATTGAAAATGTTGACTTTTTCTAGTTATAGGCCTACTGTCGAAAGTAAAAACCACGTAGAAATGAATAGGAATTCCTACCACACCATATCTATGATCCAGGATATAGAAAACAAGGGTCTTATTTCACTTTACTCCCAACAAATCCCCAGGAACGGTCAATCCTAGCGAGACCATCGATCAGTTCCCCCTCCGAGTCATCAAATAACCTCCCTTCGCCAGCCTTGGAATTACCTGGATAAAGGAACTCTGCGGTATCAGATCACAAGTGAAATATAGAATAATTGAGGGCTAGCCGAGATCGAGGCCCTGGTAGTTTGTCGCTCGGCTTTAGATCAAGAAGTCTAGATTCGAATCCGCTTGTTTGTTTGTTTTTCTGTTGTTTTTTTAATTGTTTTATGTTTTTTTTTTTTTGTTTTCTTTCCTTTTTTTGTTTTTTTTTTTTTGGGGGGGGGGGGGTTGTTTGTTTGTTTGTTTGTTTGTTTGTTTGTTTGTTTGTTTTTTTTTTTTGGTTTTTTTTTTGTCGAATACAGCTGATCATATTATGGGTGGGCACTTATAATTTACGTCTGGTACCTCAAATTGATATGGTGTCGTTGCTGTGATAAAAATGGCACATTATTATTATTATTATTATTATTATTATTATTATTATTATTATTATTATTATTATTATTATTATTATTATTATTATTATATTTATTATTATTATATATTATTATCATTATTATTATTATTATTATTATAATTATTATTATTATTATTATTATTATTATTATTATTATTATTATTATTTTATTATTGTTATTATTATTATTATTATTATTATTATTATTATTATTATTATTATTATTATTATTATTATTATTATGGTTGTTCTTGTTGTTATTATTGTTATTATTATTATTATTATTATTATTATTATTATTATTATTATTAGTAGTAGTAGTAGTAGCAGTATTATTATTATCATTAGTATTATCATTGTTACTACTATTTTCATTATTATTATTATTATTATTATTATTATTATTATTATTATTATTATTATTATTATTAATATTATTATTATTACTACTACTACTAATACTATTATTATTATTATTATTATTATTATTATTATTATTATTATTATTATTATTATTATTATTATTATTATTTCACAGGGTAGTGTTTTGGGTCCTCTTCTGTTTATAATTGTTATAAATGACCTCCCTGATGTCTTATTATCTATGTGTAAATTATTTGCAGACGACATAAAGAGTGACAACAATGTGAAAAACAGTTATATATTTATGGACGATCTTCTGTCTGCATTTGCTTGGTCAACAGTTTGGGAGTTGAATGTTAATATTTCCAAATGTCACGTTTTACATATTGGAGAATATAATCTAAAAATATCTATAGCACTGATGAAGAACATAATAATTCTTCAGTCGTGACGTCACTTCCCTTGTAATGACGCACGGTAACTTAGTAACTGGCTCTAAACCATCGGAAAAATGGCAGATGCCTTATGACATATTTCTCCGACGAGCATAAAAGCGTACACAGAGGGAAAAAAACATTATAAATATGATCATGTTTTGACTTTTACACATTCTGATCACAAGACATAGGAAAAGTTCTAGCCAGCATGAAGAACAAAAAGTACAGATTTTCTTTGTTTAGAACCACGATGGCCGCCGTTGCTGGGCGACGTGACATCAGACTATTGAATCCACTTAAAAGAGCAAATAAGGTGGTTGGATTATAAAACGAATTTTATCTCATTTTGATTGTACTATGTTTTTTAACGATCTGTAAGACTTTAGTGAGACCCACTTTGGAGAATCCCCTATGTGATGAATAAAGGGAGTTTTATTACTTATTTTTATTATTACTGGTATCAAGCTTCTAAGCAATATTGGGCCAATATTGACCCTTCAAGATTTTTTTTTAAATTGAGATTTTATATAGAGCAATATCCACTAAACGTGCTCAAAGCGCTTTACAAAGGGTCCCTGGTCAACAGCAACACTTAACATGTAGGACGGGACATGACGCCTGTTAGGCGATATTATAATTTTTTTTCGGACAGACAACGCTGTTAACGGCCAGGTACTCATTTTACACCTGAGTAGGGTGAAAGAATGTGAGTAAAGAGCCTTTTCCAAGGACTCAACTATGAGCCGATCGAGGCTCGAACCCAGAACCTTCCAATCCGAAAGCGAGTGTCATACCACAAGACCACATAGCCGCACACGAAATACACGAGAGAAGGGGTGAGAATGACTTTTCACACACAAAAAATAGGACATTTTTATTTGTTACCCAGATGATAAAGGAGAAAGTACCGATTTCAGCGTAAGATCATGACTCATTCATGCCACCATAACCTGTAAAATGCATTTCATTATGATTTACATAGATGCCAACCCAAAATGAAAAGTTAACATATTGTATTTTTTGTATTCTTGTATTCTTCGTTCTTGCTTTGTCTGGCACCTGTCATACACACTTGTTCAGTTCCTTATCTTCTCAGGTGCCTGCTCGTTAATGTCTTAATTTGATATTTCAAAAAAAGTTGTTTTTTTTAATGGAGCAACTTAAATGTCTTCGTACTCGTCCTCTCGTGTTCAATGTCTATGTGTTGTTTGATGCGAGCGTGGGTTCAAGCGTAAAGCCCTTATGGAGAATAGAGATATTGGAATTTTCCCAACTATCGGGAGCCTCTGTGGTGTAATGGTAGCACGTCTGACCGGTTATCAGAAGGTCTTAGGTTCGTTCCCCAGTGGAGGTCGACTGATTTTTTTAGATGTTTTTTTTTTCTTGTATTTTCCTTTCTTGCTTTGTCTGGCACCTTTCATACACACTTGTTCAACCCAAAATGATACTATGTTGTGATAGAATGACTATCATGAGCCCTTTAAAATATATTTTGACTGCTTTCATTTAAATGAATGATTCCAGTCATAACCAGAGTAAAACCAGCTACAGAACAATGGCAGAAATAAGTGCAGGAGAATAGATAAATAGGAGTAAATGTAAGGTGTTGTTTGGATTTTGGTTTTAAGGGATTTACGGCGCCTGTGACACATTTAGGTCACATCGGCGCAAGTAAAAAAAAAAAAAAAAAGAAAAAATGTGATAGTCAAAAAATGCTAGATTTACAAGCAAAAGGGCATGAGAAAAAGTAAGACGAATGGGACCGGTTCAATTCGAGAACAGATGTAGAATCCACATGTACACTATCAGTGCTCTTCGTTTGAGATCATCTAAAAGTCTCATACAGACACCAGCACAGGATCTCACTAAGAGGAATACATTCGAATGTTTACAGATCATATGTTCAAAACAAAATACATAACAGAGAGATGATATAGAAGGAAAAAATACCATCTCCTAAAACTAAATCTATACATTTGACTGTTTCCCTCCCAGCCAAAAACTAAGGCCAGATTCAGGGCAACACCAAGAAATCTCAATCCAGGAGAAAGACAGAATGCAAGTTGGAAAACAAATTATATAAAGGGACAGAACAAAAAGTATCTTTCTTATCTTCCTTCCCACTATGGAAGGTTTTAAGAAACCTATCTTGTGACTATTTTCATTTCCGTTAAGGATTTCAGTCATAGCTGAGTAAAAGTTAATTCAGGACAAGAGCAGAAATGAGTGCAGGAGATGAGAAGGGTGTAAAATACGCCATAAGTGACATTCCCGGTATACAGAGGAAGTCAGCGGTTCCCCACCCACACTTTACAGCAATCACAAAAGAAAACAAAGCAATTAACTTATAATGCTTATATTTATTAATTACATATTCTACAATTAAAAGTCAAGGATGTGAAATAAAAATTAAGAGGTTAACAAAGTCAACAAATAACAATGAAAAAGGACTTCTATGTTAAATTACATGATTTATCAAATTCAAAGACAAATATCATTGAACTGACTATTACAATGCAGGATAAAGTAAAACAAAATGAAAACATTGCGCTGAAATAGATGAGTATTCTGTCATTCCCTGCGAAAACCAATATTTAAACATTTGGCCAGAATACTCATCCTTCAAATATCAATCGATTTAAATGACCGTCATCTTGGCAATAACTCTCAAATTTGGGACTTCGCGGTCCCAGGTTTGAGAGTTTTTTCCAAGATGAGGGTCATTTAAATGGATTGATATTTGAAGGACGAGTATTCTGGCCAAATTTTCAAATATGGGTTTTTCCAGAGTACGACAGTATTGGGATACAACAATTCTATAAATTTAAATGTTTTGAAATTTAATGATTATACTTATTATCATTATTATATTTAATTCTAAAAACGTTTTTAATATTTAATTAGCACTGAGGACATTTTTTTCAAAGAGAGATGGGTGTGTTGGTTTACGAGAATTTTACGGCATTTGCAACTCATTTCAGCACTAGTAAAAAAAATAAATAGGAAGCTGATAGAATAATCAACAGATTTAGATTTCTCTATCGAGAAGCAAAGAAAATATAAGACAAAGGAGACTATATCAACAAAGATTAGAATTTGATCCAAGATCCTTGAATCTCAGTAGCTAGTCTGAAAGCATCTGAAATGACGTTTACATTGCCGCGAGATCCACGTCAGGAGTGACCACACTCAATACAAACTCTGTTTATTCTTCTCGTTGACATTTCGAATTAAAAAGGATTTTTATTTTCTTCTTTATAGTCAAAAGCGTTTCGGGGACGGTCCAACTCGGATCGTGTAAGTGAGAGAGGGATAATTTTGAGAAGATTTTTGTTTAAATTACGGCTTTTTCAATTATACTTAATATGTGGTTTAAATCACATGGCTATTCTAGACAAAAAAAATTAAAAAACACTCCCCCCCCCCAACTCCCAAAAAACGGAATTTTAGTTAGTCCATGTTGGTCACAAGGGCAGGTAAGGGTTGGGCTTATTTGACACACTAGGCGCTCGTCCATTTGGAGTCGGACGCCCTCGATTTTGAAATTAAAGTCTAGCATTTGCCTTAAATTGACGCTGAAGAAATATTTGTATTGTATCAAATACAAATGGGAAAAAAATCATCTTTAGTCATTTTTTTTTTTAGTCGTAGCGTCTGGAACAATTAATTAGTCCGGAAAGTCCATTTAACACACCATTGTCTTAATTTGTATCGTGTAATAATAGATCATTACGTTCAAACCAATTTTGATATGGTTTTAATTTTAAATGGAGTTACTGCTATTCCTTTTTTAAAGAAATGAACCTTGCTTCAAAGAAAGACTAACATAATTCATAGAAAGAGAAGGTTGATTGTACTCTTTAACTATTATCTACCTAAATGCAAAATAACTACATGTTATATATAATAGTATGATGTTGTTATCAGAAATTAGAAATGCTGGGTAAAATAATGCTATATTAACCGAGATATTGTATACAAGGGACGTAACAGCTTTAATGAAGAGTTATGAATATTGGGATACAATCATCTCCCTTGTTATAGTAAACGACATCAACAACTGCTCCTATTTCTTCTTCCTCCCTTTTCTCCTCATCATAATCTTCTTCGATTTAATTAAGAAATACTTTTACTATACACCTTTCATTTAGGTGAAAACTCGACTTTACTATAGCGTAATAGCAAAAAAATTATGAGGCATGGCTAATGTCCTTTTTTTAAAAAAAAAATACACAGGAGTTTAGGCAATATCTTTCTCCCGCATGACTAAAATTAGATTTTGACCCGTACAGATATCTTGGCCACAATAATAATTTTTAAGGCCAAATCGTTAAATTTGAGAACCAGACATAGCGAGAAAGACTTAAAATAAGATAGATTTTAAATATGATAGATTTTAAATAAGATATGTTTTATGTTTTTAAGGTTTTTACGGCGCTTGCAACACATTTAGGTCATATCAGCGCCAGTAAAAAGGAAGAAAATGGCATAGTAAAAAGTTCTAGAATTACGATCAAAGGGGAATTGGTTCAAATAGGGAACAGATGTAGACTCCAAGAGCACACTATCAGTGTACTTAGTTTGAGATCACAAAATGTCTCATCATCTCCCAAAACTAACAATACATTTGACTTTTTCCCTCCCAGCATAGGTATCCGGCCAGGGCCAAGACAAAAGCAAGTAATCTCATCCCAAGACAAAGACAGAAAGCAAGTTGGAAAACAGATATAGGGGAATAGAAGACACAGTAAGTGCCTCCCTGCTCACTATGGGAGTTAAATAAGATAGATTTTGATACGGAATGACAGGGATTAGGTCATTGGATGGGGTATATTAATAAAGTATTCCTAACATTTCGAACACATTCCCAACGCGTGGTCCCAAGGTTGATGTCGTCATTTGGAACTCGTTCCGAATTCCAAACGTAGGAGTCCAAGAATCCTATCAGATTCGATTCCCTCTGTATGTTACGTTTATGCATAAACATATCATTTGATTATATCATTGAATAATAATAAATTTGATTCGCATAAATTGTATTGACCAAGATGATGGTTAGGACGCGTGCATCATACAAATTTATAAATTACAAAAACACGTCTCTCAGACAATGCAACCTGTGGCAGCTTTGACCTTAATATAAAAGCAGTGCATGATGAAGAAATGCACCGTACAGGGATACTTAAAGTTAACCATGAAAAAACAGACACATGATACATAGCCTATAATAGAACACATTAACACTAAAGTTACTAAAATATAAATTCCTATCCCTGTTAAAATGTAACCATTATGTTCATTATGATGATAATAATTGTGAGCAAAAAAAATGCTATAATATCTAAGCTTTTAATAGTGTCATATTACTTATGATGTGACATTCAATGTTGAACACTCGGGAACACTCGGGAGAAAGATGATACAATGTTAAGAACAGATCAATATAAATCCTAGCAGTAACTTATTTCTTTACAATAACATAACACTAGACAGATGCTGATGAGTGTGGTCCCACCCAGAATGTTTAACAATATCAGAGCCAATGGGTAATAATAATAATAATAATAATAATAATAATAATAATAATAATAATAATAATAATAATAATAATAATAATAATAATATAGCATTACATGCAACATGAAAATGATCACAAGGAGGAGAAAATCATATCATAAAATAAACAGAACACGCATAACAGAGATGGCAAATGACAATATTGATTAACAAACTTGTCATATTAAAAGTTAAACCAACAATCGTAGTATTAAAACAAATCTTAGCAACGACGATGAAACTATGATCTCATTCACTCGGGTTTAAGTTGTATTGTTACAGCACCTCTTAGTGAACAATGTTTTTGTTGTTTGTTTTTTCTTAATGGGTTTTACGGCACTTTTTTCCAGCTAACTTTGTTTTAAATGTAATTCAAAAACAAAAAGTGAAGTCGCATTCTGTATAAATGACATATCTAAAGCCTGAAAAAAGTAATTTTAAATGCAATATATTTTTGTCAAATCCCTATTTAAAATGTCAGTTACAGAGTGGATTCTCATACATACTTTACTTGTAAGGCATAATATACTACTCCATGTTTTCCTTCGATTTCGATGTATATTTATTTTAATGTCTACTAACAGATAAAATGCGAGATAGACAAAGAAATGTTTGTAACAATAGACATCATTAATTAATTAATTAATTCTAGAAGTTAAGAGAGACAAAGTAAGATCAAATCAACGCAATTGAATGTTTCCGTCTGTCACAGAATACCAGCTGGAGGCAGGGCAAAACTAAGTAATCTCATCACAAATTTTGTTTCTTTGAAGACGTATAACGGTGTTAGCAATACTTAATGTCATTTAAACTCCAGTAAAAAAATAGAGGGCGGGGATAGTCTGGCAGAAAGATTTCGATCTGGCTAAAGCATCTAAGAAAGACTTAGACAAAGGGAGACTAACTCAAAAGAGATCAGAGGCTATGTAGATCCGAGAGTTAAATACCCTTGTAGCCCGACTGGAACTACCTAATATCATTATAGCTAGACTGAAATTACTTTAAAGTTTCACACATTGACGCTGCTATAGTGCTACAGGTTCTCTGACTAAAGGGGATGCACTCAAGAATGGTTACAATATCTGTATAATAGTAAAATCCAAACAATGCGCCATTATCAATAATGAAAACAAATGATTTTCATGTTGTTGTTTTGTTTTGTTTTTAATCACTTTACACAAAGAGTTAAACCACGTGTGACAGTTTCCTTCTCACCAAAAGACCCCATGCAGGTCGAGTGAAACCAACAAATGGTCCTTTCCAGAACAAAGACACGGGGTTTCATGGAAAGGGCAGAAGCAGATAAAGGAGATATGTAGTATGAAGAATTCACCAGCCCAAGGAGCCAATGCCCCCCCCCCCCCCCCTCCCTCCCGAAGAAGAATTTCACCCAGTACCCTTATCCATGTGGTCATCTCGCTCACCGTCCCAACTCCCAAATTCAATCTAACCAACCCCCCCCCCCCCTCCCCAACACACACACACACACACACACACACACACATATATATATATATATATATATATATATATATATATATATAGATATATATATAGATATACGCACAAGCAATAATTGTTCAGTATTCTATAAAGTTTGTTATTTTTCTAAATGATCCATTTAGCATAGGCAGAATGAAAGGCACATGATGATGATTTAATGCATAATACTTCAGTATGGGGCAAAAATGCAAATATATTTATAATGCATAAATCATAAACACAATAAATTAACAATATGATTAAAACTCACAATAGGTTGACAATACGTTGCACTGCGTCCAATAAAACATTTTTTTTAACAAGAAAGAAAGAACGAAAGAAAAGAAAAAAGAAAAACTCAAGAAGTGTCGAAAGAACTCTAAAATGACTACATCTCAAAAGATATGTTCAATATTATTAGTTTAGCTTAGTATTCTAGGTTAACAGCGGTTTCAAAATTTTTATCAGCGTTTTACTGTTGCTTGCAACAATTTAAAACCTCTTAGCCTAGTAAAAAAAAATCTTAACTTTTACAGATCTAAACTTACAGGCAACAAAGAAAAAACTAAGGCAAAGGGTGTTATATCAAACAGGGAAACCCATCCACTACATAAAACAATGGAAATAAATAGAAGCAAGCAACAGAATGATAAATGCTTCAAAAAAGTTGTCTTCTTTTTTTCTTTATAAATGATATTTTTTAAAACGACATAGTCAATGATATGCAGAGAAAATAATCGAGGTCTTTGTATGCCAATTTAAAAACGTGTATAAAAATGTCTTGGAATCCATGTGATACCAATCACCTTTGTCCAGGATTGTTCAGTATTACAGTGGTTTCCTGATAAAAGCAACACCGTATGCCCCCCCCCCCCCCCCCCCCCCCCAAAAAAAAAAAAAATTAAAAAATTTGTTGTTTTTAACAGACCTGCCTATT
>NC_088367.1:30725908-30738408 GCF_034508935.2 Berghia stephanieae | reverse complement strand
CTGACTGTCAGTTGGTTTATTTGATGAAAACATTGTACACAAAAACCTAACACATGCTCTATGAATCATATTGAACACAAATTTCTCAAGAAAACCGATTCTCAAACGCATAACAGAGATTCAAATCACTTGAAAATAAAAGAACTACAATAGGAGTGCTTGCCATTTAAATTAAAAGTTTATGCATCGATTATAATAAAAATAAGGGGGAAAAGGCCATCCAATTTCCAATTTTAAACAACATTAATGGCCGCATTGTTTGTTCAAAACAAATTTGTATAGGATTTCATCTTTCTAGAATGTGTGACAACAACAAATATAATCATAATAATGACAAAACAAGATAACATAATTTCGTAGGCATTGTAATGTGTAAGATTTCCCAACAGAATAACAGTTTGTTTAAAGCTATACAACAAGTATACGGTGGAACCCTGACAAGCCCAATTCCGTCGGACCAAAAAGATTGGATGACTTTAAGCAAGGTTGACTTTTATCCATTATCAATGGAGCACAATTAGAGAACAGAAAACTTGGGAACAACAACAGTTATTGACTTTAACCAGAATTTGAATTTAAGGGTGCTGATTTTATGTGGATTGCACTGTATCATGAATCATGAATTGTTAAAAAAAAAAAAAGATAAACAGATAAAGAATATCAACCGATTAAATACAATAATCTGTCCAAAAAAAAAGAAAAGAAGAAATATGTTTAAATAAATGAACTGGATATCACTATCAGTCTCAGAGAGAAACCATTACTCGACGAAATCAGCAGCAGGCAAATCGATTCACCAGCAAAGAATATATGTAGTTAGGAAGAAATTGTAGATTTGATTGTAATCAAAAATAAAACAAAACAAAAAAAAACAAAACAAGCAGAGACATCATGATTAGATGACTAGCATGTGGAAGGCAATAAATATTCAAAAAGTAAACAGAAAAAAAAAATTCTGGCACAAAAACATTGAGAAAAACTTGAGCTTTTATATGGCGCAATATCCACTAAACATGCTCAAAGCGCTTTACATGGGATCCCTGACCAACAGCAACACGTAACATGCAGAACGAGACACGACGCCTGTTTGGTGATACTACAATTTTTTTCTGACAGGGACAACACTGTTAACGGCCAAGTACTCATTTTACACCTGAGTACAGAGAGATAATGTGAGTAAAGAGCCTTTTCCAAGGACTCAACTATGCACCGAGCGATACTTATAACTGGCATTTATTATATTTAGAGAGAGAGAGAGAGAGAGAGAGAGAGAGAGAGAGAGAGAGAGAGAGAGAGAGAGAGAGAGAGAGAGAGAGAGAGAGGGAGGGAGGGAGGGAGGGAGGGAGAGAGAGAGAGAGAGAGAGAGAGAGAGAGAGAGAGAGAGAGAGAGAGAGAGAGAGAGAAATTTGAATGGATTGATATAATTGTTATGCGCCTAGAGCTTTATTGTATGGAGGCTTGGGCACAATATAAATAAATTTCGTTATTATTCTCATTATTATTATATGATATTCCATTGAAAAGAAAGAATGTGGTTTCTTATAAGTACTCAAGTCTGAAACTTATCAATTCTAACTGTAATCACTCCTAAGTTCGATTTTAGAAATCCGGGTCACCATAACTTTACACCAACTTGAGGGAGTGGGTCTCATTACTTTTTCTCTTACAGTACAGTTATGTTAAAACAAACGAAATCCAATCCAATCCAATCGAATCCTATCTTATCCAATCTGTCGCAGCTTCAAGACTGAATATAGAATAGATGCATCATTTGTGTGGTGTGGGATGCTGTTAGGTTATGGCTCTGTATCATATTAGTAATGTTAGTAGATGTTATAGCACATTTTTCCTGAGGCTCAAAGCGCTATTACAATAATAATTTAGACAGTTAAAATATACATTATATGTACGCATACAAACAAACAAACAAACAACACAGACACACACACACATACATACACAGAAAAAAAATAATTAAAAAACAACACACTCAGAGAGAGAAAAAACAAATAGTCAAAACAAAAAAAAAAACAAAAATTATCCCAAGTGTTTTTTTTAATAAGTCTTCAAAAGTCTTTTAAATTAAAACACTGAAAGACTGGCAGCGAGCCTCACAATAATCATGTCCTCCTGTGCCATAAATGTTTTCAAATTGACACGTATATTTCTCATACCTATCAGAATTTCACAAGTTGTCTGGGAATTTAAAAAAGACAAAAGGATTGAGGACATTTCCACTCAACATTCATTGTGAAATATGTAATGTAAAATTCACTGAATAACACACTATTGACAAATGAGAAAACCCAAATCAGCTTGATTTGATTGGTCCTTTTTTAGAGTCTGAATCAGCAACATATGCATTTTTATCACATTAAAAAAAAAATTACTTAAGATCTGTGAATAACATGTTTGTTTGTTTGTTTTTAGGGGTTTTACAGCAATTGCAACAAATTTAGGTTATATCAGAGCCAGTAAAAAGGAAGAAAATGGGATAGTAAAAAGTTCTAGAATTACAATTAAAGCACCCAAGAAAAAGTAAGACATTGGGGAACTGGGAACAAATAGAGATCAGATGTAGATTCCAAGAGCATACCACAAATGTACTTAGTTTGAGATCACCTATAAGTCTCATCCGGACACAAGCACAAAATCCAACAAAGAGGAATACACTCAAATGCTTACATTATACATTAAAAATAACAAATATAATAATACATAACAGAGAGATGATTTACAAGGAAAAAATTTCATCTCCCAAAACAAGAACTATGCATTTGACTGTTTCCCTCCCAGCTAGGACTCCAGCCAGGGCCAGGACAAAACCAAGTAATCTCATTCCAAGACAAAGACAGAAAGCATGTTGGAAAACAGATATAAGGGGATAGAAGACACAGTATATAGCCCCTCCCCACTATGGGAGAAGATCAGTGAATAACATATTCATTTAATGCATGCTTTAATAATAATTGTTTGCGTTCAACACCTCCCAATTATAACAGAATATGAGAAAATGAAAAAAAAAGAAAATGTGATGGAGGAGGAGATGGAAAATGTAGATGTGAATGGGATCAGAAGACTCAACCATTTTCTTGTTTTCATTTTTTTAAAACATGAATTGTAAGTTTTTTTGTTTTTTTTAATCATTTCTAGAAATGGGTGACAACATTTCAGCGGACATTAGGGAAAATAAAAGATAAAAACAAAACCAAACCAACAAAAAAAATCAAAAAATCTCTGTATTAAAAAAAATGAAAAAACACCAATTATAACAGAATAATAAAATACACAATGAGAAACTGTTTTAAAGCTAATTAAACAAGTATTCTGTTTTCAAGGAGAACGTGTATTATTATTATTATTATTATTATTATTATTATTATTATTATTATTATTATTATTATTATTATTATTATTGGAATTATAACAGAATAATAAAAAACACAATGAGAAACCGTTTTAAAGCTAATTAAACAAGTATTCTGTTTTTCAAGTAGAATTGTGTATTATCATTGGAATGTGGCTCAAACCCTGAGAAATCAAAAGTGTTGCATGGATTTAGTAAAGCTGTGGTAAAAATGTTATTATCTACGCATTTAACAATCAACAAAAACAAACACTATGATCTAATTTTAAAAAATAATAATAAATAAATAAATTTATTAAATAAAACAAGCGAAATTATTGATTTAAAAAGAAAAAAAAAACAACAACAAAAACAATAAGCCTAAGGGAAAGAAAGATCCAGATTTAAATAATATTTATTCAGCTTAAATCTACTCCTCAGTTTCTTTCAAATATTTTCAACTATGACTTCAACAAAAAAAAATCATATCAAATGGAAAAAAAAAAAAAGGAGATAGGAATAGAAAATGGAAGAGAAGGGAAGGCAGAGAGAGAGAGAGAGAGAGAGAGAGAGAGAGAGAGAGAGAGAGAGAGAGAGAGAGAGAGAGAGAGAGAGAGAGAGAGAGAGAGAGAGAGAGATGAGAAATATAGATACAACTCTTGTAACTAGTATTCCGATCCCCCATCCCTATCAGATGAAAAGCATGCGGATAATTAGTATTATTTCCATCTTTGTGTTTATTGCTATCTGGCTGAAAGAACATCAAAGTCAACATTAGTATGTGGCAGAATATCTAGCAATTCACTGAGTCCCAGCAAAACACATCGTCTGAAGAAAACACTTGGGGGGGGGGGGGAATCGTTTTTGTTTGTTTTTCAGGGTTTTACAGCGCTTGCAACACATTTAGATCGTATCAGCACTAGTAAAAAGGAAGAAAATTAGATAGTAAAAATATTATAGATGTACAATTAAAAGGACTTAAGGAAAAAGTAAGACAAAGGGGAATGGTACAAATAGGGAACAGATGTAAATTCCAAGTGCGCACTATCAGTGTACTTAGTTTGAGATTACCTAAAAGTCTCATCCAGACAATAAACAAGGTCCTACTAAGAGGAATACACTCAGATGTTTACAAATCACATATTTAAAATAAAAAATAACAGTACAGAAAAGAGAGATGATTAACAGGGGAAAAAATATCATCTCCCAAAACTATAACTATACATACGACTGTTTCCCTCCCAGCCAAGGATTCCGACCAGAGTCAGGACAAAACTAAGCAATCTCATTACAAGACAAAGACAGATAGCAATTGGAAAACAGATACAGGGGGATAGAAGACAGAGCAAGTACCTCCCTGCCCAGTAGGGGAGGCCGAGAACCCCATCCAGGGAGAGGAATGAAAATATATACCTTCATTCAAATTCTAGAAGGGCATGGGAGATTTTAAAAGTTAAACTGACGACAAACGATTCAGCTGCCATAATATCAATGAATCAGGAGTAAAATATCAAATATTATCAGATTCAGAATAAACAACAACATAGGATAATGGGGAAACAAATTAAACATAGAGAGTGAATTGGTGGTCGAAATTTTTCGGGTTGCAGAAATAAATAAATTACTTTACAAGTTTTCAAAGTAAAAACAATTGAAACAGAAATTAATAAAAACTACAGTACATAATTTCTTAAATAGTATTTATCAAAAACTAATAATAAGTTTTTTTTTAAAAAAGAAATTTAAATAATAAATGTTATGATTCGTGTTTAAATAAAATATATCTTTAAAAAACATGGATTTACATAATAAATGCACCCAAAACAATCTTAAATGAAGAAAATGAAAAAAAAAAGACTAAATGAACAGGAATGAAATATATTCGACAACTATTTACTATTGCAATGAAGAAATGTGGTTGATAATACAAAACAGAACAATTGTTAGAATTGTTTAAAAGCAATGAATGCAAGTGCTGGGTATGTAGAATGTTTCAGAGAAAGCATTGCATTAAACATTTAGGAATATATAAAAACGTCTTTGAAACAGGAAAAAAACCCAACAAAACAGACAACATAAACAAGTAATGACATAGGTGCAACGGTAACACTCCTCTGCCAAGCAAACCCGACTAAATAAAAATTTGGGGTAGACGCATAAAAAATAGGATTTTATGAAAAAGGGGTGATTCAATACATTAGACGAACAAAATATAAATATAGATACATTCATATTATTTTTATGGAATTTGAATCATTCATAAAATAACACTTTGAAGCTTGAATGGTCAGCAGAGAGTTAACAACAAGATATGAAGTGAGTAGAAAAGTGCCAGAAGACAATAGAGAATAAAAATTTTTTTTTTTTTTTCGCGGCGGTGGTGGGGTTTGAACCTGCGACCTTATTGGTACGACAACTCCGCCTGGCAGGTGAGAGCGTGGCTCTACCGTGTGAGCTATCCACGAACACAAAAATATTCGTTTCAAACCCAAAGTCATTTCTAGATCCCTCTCTCACCCACTTCTTGAGATCGCCGATTCGTTCACCACCATCGCGAAGTAATTTTGACCAGCAGTTAAGCTTAATAGCCAATATTCTCATCACAAACATATAACATAGAAACGATTGAGACATTGAGTGTGCTCCGGTGTATGGGGTGAATTTTTAATTCAGAAAAGTGAGTGGAGCAGGCACTTATGTTGGTAACAACAAGATATGAAGTGAGTAGAAAAGTGCCAGAAGACAATAGAGAGGAAAAAAAAAGAACAGGGTAATTCAAAATGTATCAGGGTTGTTGGAAGGTATGGCTAAATATATAGGAAAAGAAGATTTGTATCTCTGTGGCTATGACAACAAGTAATAGAGTCAACATTTTTAGATAGCTTTTTGAGGCCAGTCTCTCAGTTTCTCGCTCATTTATCAATACTTAAATCAGGAAAACAGATGAAAACTAGATAGTATCTCTGTAGCTATAACAAAAAGTCATTTAGTCAACATTTTGAAACAGCTAATGACATTTTTTTAGGCCGGTCTCAGTTTCTCACTCATTTATTGATACTTAAATCAGGAAAACAGAAGAAAAATAGGTAGTTTCCACAATTCTTTAAAACAACTTAATATCATAATTTTTTTTTTTTGTATTAGCATAACAAATAATATCTTTAGTCAGTCTGATATCATTAGAAAACATTTTCACACACATCATAGAATCAATGTTTCATATAAAGCATGTCTTCAATATATTCAAAATCACATTAAAATAAAACTATATAGATACATAACAAAGTAAATGATATCCTAAGAGAAATAATAAGGAGGTAAATTAATGTAAGACATGGTTTGTGTAGAATTTACAAACATTTCTCTTACTTTGCTCCAGACTAAAGCATGGGAAAAAAATGAAAATACAAAGAAAATGGGCATAATATGGCAATAAAAAGAAAAAGAGATAATTAGTAAATTTGTAGCATACTTATTTACGTATATATACACATAGAACCAAGATAGAGAAGCCATTGTAATGCTATATAATCAATATATTTTGATATAGAAATGAAATTATGCTTCCCCATCTCCCTCTCCCCTCTCTCTTTCTCATACACACACATACATACACACTCACTCACACGAACACACTCCTCGTACACAAACACTCCTAGATTTTTTCCATGAACACGGCTGTATTTTAATTGGTAGGAACAAAGAAAATCAAATCTATAACGTCCTCCAATTTTTTTTTTAAATGCCCAGATCCAGCCATCTTGGAGTGCAAGCCACATCACAAGCTGTTTATAGACCAGTCATAAGGGTTGTATTTCAGAGCAACAGGGCCCATCTTCTCCAGCTTGAGGATCAGAATGCTGCAACGGTCCGACTCCGTTTTGCTCAGATATCCCATAATCCATCTGTATAAAGAATAAAAAATAATTGACTTTACTTTTTTGGGGGGAGGGGGGGGGGTGAATTGATTTGAAGATGAGTTTAGTGGTAGTATTTCTGCCATGATAGGACAAAGGGCCCCATATAGATAATTGAGTCAGATTGAGTTATTGACTCTGTCATATTTTTTAGCCGAATGCGCCAAATTTTACTATATGTGTATCGTATCGTGGCTCTAAGTCAATATAATAAAGATATATATGTTTTATTACAAAAAATAAGATGTACGAATTGATAGATTAAAATGAGACAGGAGCAAACGGTTAGAATTGATAGATTAAAATGAGACAGGAGCAAACGGTTAGAATTGATAGATTAAAATGAGACAGGAGCAAACGGTTAGAATTGATAGATTAAAATGAGACAGGAGCAAACGGTTAGAATTGATAGATTAAAATGAGACAGGAGCAAATGGTTATTCGGTTCTCCAGTTTTAAAAAATGTTTTCTGATATGCTATGCAAGCCTTTGTCTTAAGACGGCAGATTTCCCTGATAGATTGGCACAGTGGTTATAGGCTTCACGACGACAAAACTCAGGGGTACTGGGATTGACGCATACTGCATGATGAACAGGCTTGCGTGACCTACCTCTCTGTTTTACGTTGATTATAAGATGCCAGTGTTTGCAATACGTTTTACTGGATTTATAAGCCAAGAATACATATGGAAAATAATATTATAACAGTTATAAGTTTATATCTCTAAAAGTTATTACAGTACAACTAATTCTCCAATTGTAAAAATCGCGAACAAATGGACAGATTTAAATTATTTTTCTTAATGGCGTTTTTTTTTTTTTTTGTTTCTGTTTTTTTTTTGGGGGGGGGGGTTTTTTTGTTTTTTTGTTGTTGTTTTTTTTTTTAGTTGAGAGGGGGGGGGGGGGGGTTCCGATTCTTTGGAATAGATCTTAAAGAAGAATTTCATGATAGGAAATGAATAAAAGGTGATTTAAGAGTTTAAATTGGTTATCCGTACACTGTTTATCTTATCTTATCTTATCTTATCTTATCTTATCTTACCGCAAGACATCCACCTCAGTCTCCCCAAAATCGGCCCGATACCACTGGAAGAGCTTGGAGAGCCAAACCTCGTTCTGGTCATTCCTTGTGATAACTTCCTGATGACAGAAGGACCGGGTGGCACTGTCCAAAGCCTGCTCTATGTTGTCTACAGTGTACACATTAATGGCTGGGCAGGACTGGACACGAAGAGTTAAAGAGGTGTAAGCAATGATGATGACGGTAATGAAAGCAATAATAATAATAACAATAATAACGACAAAAACAGTAATAATAATAATAATAATAATAATAATAATAATAATAATAATAATAATAATAATAAAAATAATAATAATAATAATAATAATAACAATAATAACCATCATCATCATCATCATCATCATAACAACAACAACAACAACAAAAACAATAATAATAATAATAATAATAATAATAATAATAATAATAATAATAATAATAATAATAATAATAATAATAATAATAATAATAATAATAATAATAATAAAGTACAGCGTTGTAACTCCAACTCTAAGGACTTAAATTGTATAGGGCATAAACGTCTTTAAAGATGCATACACAAAAACTCGAGGTTTGAAGTCAAGATTTTTTTTTCTGACACTCTTGTCCACCCAGAAGTGATTGGGTAGTTGGCACGGTTAGATCTGGCAAATGTACTTTACGATCTACCAAAGCATTCTATACAAGGATAGCAAGCAGTTGTTATTACCATCCACGCTATAGAAACCGGGATAAACCGTAGAACATCGTTAAGTTAGAGCCGGACACTAAAACTCAAAAAGACTGGCATTTTGACGTCATTATTTGGTTTTTGCACGGCCTAGTGAGTTGTTGTTAGTAGTGCTCATGGAAACAAGTGGTCCCGTTGATTGAACTATTGAATACAACTCACGATTTGTTTTCTTTTGTGGCCAAAGACTGGCATTTTGACGTCATTTTTCGGTCAGTGTCAGGCTATAAGTTAACGATGGCTACAGAAAAACTCCGGCTCCATGGACCAAATCAAATGGCATGATTCTGATGGGACTACATAACATACCTAGCACCACAGACCAAAGCAAAATGTATTCTAGGATCTAGCTGTTTTAAGACAAACTCCTTTCTCGGATCTTTGTCTGCGAGTTGGGGTTTGATGGATGCTGGATGGGGGCTATTACCTGAAAATTTAAAAAATTATAATAAAAAGAATCGAATAAAATATTGTAGTTCATTGAGATTCAACCATCAAAGAACAATTATGTTTAATCCTGTCCTTACCAACCATAGGACAATCGTCACATTCGTTACGATTCAACCAGCATTTTTATCATTCAGATTTCTTTTGGAAATCACACAATTTAAAGACAAATATTTTATAATAGCTATAAAACGTGGCACTGTGTTGTAGAGTTCATTTTGCTGATCAATATTATGCATAGAATGTATTTGTTGATTTTGGTTTCTTGTCTTTGGGGAGGCGGAGAGACAGCCCCGGGTCTCTAAAAGCACTTCACACATTTGTTTGCGTTGCCCTTGAAACAAACATTTACTCGGCATGCAATGATCGCGTCATTTCCGAGTAAATTATGAATAGCCTCTTAGCCCCCATTACGAGTAAATTATGGATAGCCTCTTCTTAGCCCCCTTTTCAGCAATCATCGTGTTGACTTGACCGCATATCAGAGTGGAATTATGAACGATGGATGCAAAGCTGATTTGATCTGAAATATTCATAAACAGAAGTAGAGAGGGAAAGAGAACGCGGGGTGAGAGTGGAATAATTGAGAGATAGAGCTCATGAGTTTCTATGAGATGAACGGTGCAGTAAATTCAATCAATCCATCAATAAAAGGCCAAAAAAAAAAAAAAAAGAACTATCACGACAATTGCTCGATCGAACACGTTAAATAACTAACAACTTTAAGTGTTTCCTTAAAAAAAAAGTGCTAACATTTCCTTGTTTGCTAGTGAATTAGTTTGTGTCTATGAACCATGGAACAATGTGGTCTTGTGGTATGACACTCGCCTTCCACGGCCAGTGCGCTTCATCGGCGGGGTCTTTCTGACTGTCCAACATGTACCCGCTGTGGGCAAGAACCTGAGACGGCAGAGCATCTAGTCGAACGGTGTGTTGTGACGATGCTACCCGGCGGGTTTGCGACGGTGCACGAATGCGGACCAGACTTTGCTGATTGGGTCGATCGTCATAACATAGTAGTGTGAAAACCATAAGAGGCTGCTGCCTTCCGATCGGAAGGTCCAAAGTTCAATCCCGTCATGAGTGGCGCATAATTGAGTCCTTGGAGAATGCTATTTACTCACATTCACTCATCGTAATCAGGTGCAAAATGAGTACCTGGCCGTTATGATTTTATGCTATAAGTCGATTTTAAGAAAGTTTTGGCTAGTATTTTAAGCATTTGGCAAGTTGCTCTGAAAAAAACTGGCAAGCCTATTTCAAAGTACGCGTATGTCAGAGACAGTCTGGTCTTTGAAAGTGCGTGTCAACACCCGACGACAATCTAAATTTTGAAAGAGTGGCAGAATGAATGAATAACAATGAGTTATGTGTCTTTCAAGTGATAAAACAAACGAGAAAAAGAAAAAAAACAAAACAAAAGAGAAAAAGAAAAACAAAACAAAATACAAAAAACAAACGTGGAACGATTAGGAGAGGAGTGATGAGGAGTTATATGAAATATTCATGAAAAGCACGCCATTCAAAAAACACGATGAATGACATTAGACCATTTTTCTCATTCTGGTCGGAGTTTGTTTTTGTTTTTTCCACTGCAAATATGGGCGAATTAAGACAAACCCAGATTTGTCAACAGCAGCAACATAATGAAAGTCTCGAGTGTAAGATTTTTGGACAAATTGGGGATTATCTTAATCCAGCGATATCTGAAGTAAAAACTTTCCAGCCAAAATTTTTGAAAGGTGATTTTCCATTGTATGATATTGATGACAATGACAAAGAGTATAGTATCTATTAATCTGACTGGTTGTTCTAGAATGGTCGATAATAACATTTGAGTCTTGACAGGCGGTGTTCGGGTTCATTCTAACACGACATTGTATGATTTCACCGTGACAACGACATCGGAAAGTAGTAGTAGTAGTAGTAGTAGTAGTAGTAGTAGTAGTAGTAGTAGTAGTAGTAGTAGTAGTAGTAGTATTAGTAGTAGTAGTAGTAGTAGTAGTAGTAGTAGTAGTAGTAGTAGTAGTAGTAGTAGTAGTAGTAGTAGTAGTAGTAGTAGTAGTAGTAGTAGTAGTAGTAGTAGTAGTAGTAGTAGTAGTAGAGTAGTAGTAGTAGTAGTAGTAGTCAGTAGTAGTAGTAGTAGTAGTAGTAGAGTAGTAGTAGTAGTAGTAGTAGTAGTAGTAGTCAGTCAGTAGTAGTAGTAGTAGTAGTAGTAGTAGTAGTAGTGTAGTAGTAGTAGTAGTAGTAGTAGTAGTAGTAGTAGTAGTAGTAGTAGTAGTAGTAGTAGTAGTAGTAGTAGTAGTAGTATGTAGTAGTAGTAGTAGTAGTAGTAGTGTAGTAGTAGTAGTAGTAGTAGTAGTAGTAGTAGTAGTAGTAGAGTAGTGTAGTAGTAGTAGTAATAGTAGAGATAGAAAAGAAGAAGAAGAAGAAGAAGAAGAAGAAGAAGAAGAAGAAGAAGAAGAAGAAGAAGAAGAAGAAGAAGAAGAAGAAGAAGAAGAAGAAGAAACTGGAGGAGGAGGTGATATATGGTCTAGTGGCATGTCACTCGCCTTCGGATCGGAAGGTCCTTGCTCCAAACCCGCTTTAAACCAAAAGTCGCATAATTCTTGGAAAAGGCTCTTTACTCACATTCTCTCACCGTACTCGGGTGTAAAATGTGTACATGGCTATCAGAAAGAAAAATGTAATTTCGCCTCACAGGCCTCACGTCTCGTCCTACACGCTAAGTGTTCCTTTTGGCTAGGTACCCTTTGTAAATCACTTTGAGCACGTTAATTGGATTTTGCACTTTATATAAAAGCTCAAGGAGGACGGGGAGGATATCGACGGAGAGCATAAATGTGAACTCAGGAGGAGAAAGGTTGGGAGTAGAAGGAGGGGGGGGGGGGGGAAGAAAACGAGAAGGGCTATACGATTTCACTCCGACATGACATCGTGTCTTACCGTTTCCAACGAGAGGAAAGCGACTCGAACGAACCTTATTGAAAAACGAGT
>NC_088367.1:30705908-30720908 GCF_034508935.2 Berghia stephanieae | reverse complement strand
TCGTCATCGTCATCATCACCATTATCATCATCATCATCATCATCATCATCATCATCATCATCCTCTAACAACACACTTTTTTTTCATTTAAGACGGACATTATCACCTCGAATATCAAACGATCAAAATGACCCTCTATTTCTTAAAAACAACAATTTTTAAAAGTTTCAAACACAAAACTTCTTTGGAGCCGCAAGTTTTAGAACCGAATTGCTAGATGTGCCTAAATGAGCCAATAAAATGGGAAGAAAAATATAAATATTTTAAATTTCATTTTTCTCTCCAGTCTCAAGTTTAAGGAATTTGGCAAGGTGGTGGTCATTTGAATCGATCAATATTTGATCAAATGTTTTTGTTCAAAACGAAGATATAGATAGAATGCGCTTGGCCAAGGAGTTCACAACATTGCCATCCGGAAGTATAACGAACCAACACACAAACTCTGTGTAACCATGAACTTTTATAGTCTGGTTAATACAGTTTAGTGAGAACAACTCACAAACGCGGATGGCAAAAACAATAACAAAGGCCTGAGTGACGTCATCTGCATACTATCTTTCAAAACGAAGGTATAAGTTTCTTATCAGCGTACAGCAGACTTGACAAATACAATTAAATGAACATATGAGACGAAGGAAAATAAATGTAAGCACTTGAGACAAAACTTAAGTGGTTGGTGGTGTCGAGAAAATAAAGCTGGAAGACAGTGAGAAAGCACGGCGAAGCTCAGACAGACCGTAAACAACACGGCGATGTGACTTTTGAATCGGTATAAAAAGTTATCCCATAAATTGTTTTTGTTTGTTTTTCAGGGTTTTACGGCGCTTGTAACACATTCAGGTCATATCAGCACCAATAAAAAAGAAGACATTCTAGATAATACAATTAAAAGGACTTGACCAAAAAAGAAAGACAAAGGAGAATGGTTCAAACAGGGAACAGATGTAGATTTCAAGAGCACACTATACATTCGACTATTTACCTCCCAGCCAAGGACTCCGGCCAGGGTCAGAACAAAACTAAGTAATCTCATTCCAAGACAAAGAGAGAAAGCAATTGGAAAACAGGTATAGGAGTATAGAAGACACAGCAAGTACCTCCCTGCCCACTCTAGGAGGTTGGGAACCCCATCCAGTATCCCATAAATAAGGAAAGGAAATATCCACAAAATCTGACTCAGGTGTGAACGAGTACATGACTATAAGCAATAAAGGAGTAAGTAAGCTAAAAAAAAAAAATTAAAGCTACCTTATCTAATACAAATCAGGATTAATAATATCTGTTGATGAATACATTAAATGTAAAGCGCATATAGCATGGTAATACCGTGAAAATCAATCCCTATAAACAATGGGGATCCTGGTAATATATCGGTAGAGAGTTTCACTCAAAGGACAAAGGGACCGGTAACGTAGTTGTTTGTTTGTTTTTAAGGGTTTCACGGCGCTTGCAACACATTAAGGTCATATCAGCGCCAGTAAAAAGGAAGAAAATGGGATAGTAAAAAGTTCTAGAATTACAATTAAATCACTCAAGAAAAGGTAAAACAAATGGGAATTGGTTCAAATAAGAAACAGGTGGAGATTTCAAGAGTACACTATCAAAGTACTTAGTTTGAGATCACTAAAAGTCTCATCCAGACACAAGCACTGGTCCCCACTAAGAGGAATTTACACTCAAATGTTTTACAAATAGTATAATGCATAACAGAGAGACGATTTACAAGGAAAGAAATATCATCTCCCAAAACTAACTGTACATTTGACTGTTTCCCTCTCAGCTAGAATATCCCGCCAGGGCCAGGACAAAACCAAGTAATCTCATTGAAAGAAAAAGACAGAGAGTGAGGTGGAAGACAGATATAAGAAGATAGAAGACACAGTAAGTGCCTCCCTGCCCACTATGGGAGGCCAAGAAACCCACCCAGGGACCGGTAACGGTTCACTAGATCTGGAGGAGTACATTGCGAGACTAACGTCCAATCTAAAGGGCAGCCAGCAATTTTTAATTCTTTTAACGGAATAGAATCTGGAAATAGAATTCTAGATCCATGGGTTTTGTGACTACTTGTATTTGTTTTTGTTTTCTTGATTTGTATTTTTTCTTTTTACTTACTAACGATAAACCTATACATACAGCAATGGGGATAATCTGAAGAAAAAAGAAAAAGAAAAAAAGAGAGAAAAAGATAGAAAAATATCATTCCCAGGAGATGAAATTAAATATAATACAAAATTGACTGCTTCATATTATGCAAAGTATGATACCCAGGGTCAGGGCAAAACCAAGTAATTAATTATTAACACAAGGGGTTGGGAGAACACCTCCAAACGACCCTGGGTTCGGCCGACCAGATAACTAAGCTGGTGATAGTAAAGACGACATATGGGAGATAGAATTGGTCCCACTAACAACCAAGTCGCTGACTCAGATCATAGCCGGGCTAACAGGATAATTCTCTACCTATGTTGAGACACAGGGCTAGCTTTATTGACAAGAAAAAAAGAGCCTCCTCGGCCCACGAAGAGGGGTCAAAGACTATCATCCAATGTCCCCCTCTTTATTGTATAATACGATAAAATTTGACGATGGTACCGGCAAAAGAGAAGCTTACATGTGAAAAGAACAATAATTATCTGTTGGTGAAAATCACCACGTGAGCGTATATTGGGCGTTCAGCATATTATTTTGAGTGTTGTCTGCACAAGAAAGATACGATGGCAATGGAGTAGTGCGGGGCGGTCCTTGGCAAGCTTAAGGACCACGGTCCTACGGTCCTTGGGAAATGAAGACCGCAAGGACCGGTCCTAGGACTTTTGGACTGTTGGAAATTCGAACCGGTTTGACCTTTGAGACCGTGGGATCGTTCATTCTTGAACCGTTAAAGACCGCTACACGATGAAAACCGTGGTCTACAGGAGTAAAACACACGGAGTAGTCACACTCATTTCAAATTGTAACCTAATTAGAGAAGAGGGGTGATGCCTTCTTTATTTGCTCACCGTACTTCATTGTTACTTCGATAATTTAATAAAATTTGAAATTTATCCCCATTAACGGAGATAATGGCATCGCCCAAGGCGTTGATCGAGTTGTTCGTGGCGTTGATACACACACGCAACTCCTACCCCCCCCCCCCCCCCCCACACACACACACATTAGAGGGCAGCGAGCATTGAAGAGTAAGAGAGAGACGTGAAGTTATAATAAGAGGGGGTGGATGAGGTAATAAGAGGGGTCGATGGTGACTTTTCGTCAGATCTAACAAACTCAGCTACCCATTCATTGCTGAGTAGACAGGGATTCAGAAAAAACTCGACTGCACCCGGATCGATCTCTGGCCCTTTGCGTATAAAGAGAGTGCTCTATCAACTGAGCTATCGGGGTCCCCAAATATTCTATTGGACTTTTTTAAAATTCAGACGTTATAACTGGGTTTTTTGGAAGGAAGAAACTAATGAAACTCATATTATTTGATTAGTAAAAACATCAAACGAAATTTTAATATTATTGTATTATTTTAAATGACAACACTGCGATAGAAAGGAGTGGTGACAAGAGATGGACAAAAGAAAACAAAAAATCGGATTTGCTACTTGCTAGGTTCGACACACACACACACACACACACACACACACACACACACATCTTTAGTAGTCACATACATTTCAAACAATAACCCATTAGAGAAGAGGGGTCATGCCTTCACCATAGATCATTGTCATTGCGATCATTATGGTGTAGTAAATTTTGAAATTTACCCCGTATAATGGAATCGTCCAAGGCGTGCGCCTCCTGTTCCCCCCATCTCACACACGAAAGGGCGGTTTGCGGAGTGGAGGTTGGTGGTCGTCTGCCTGTATGGTCGTCTGTGTCGTTTAGTGTATGGCAAAGGGGGGTGGGTGCGATTAATTAAGTGGGATGGGTGGTGATTGGTGGAAGATAGGCAACCGAAGCACCGAATCGCTGGGGAAGTAGTAGGCTATGGCGCGAGACCGTAGGACCGTGGTCCTTAAGCTTGCCAAGGACCGCCCCGCACTAGTTGAAAGGTGATAAGAAGTGAGGACCGTCGCCGGTCTTCCCCTATGGGACCGGTCTCCGGTTCACAGCTAAAAGACCGTGGGACCGCCGGTCCAGACCGGTCTTCAGCGCGGCACTACAATGGAGCACTCAACTCACAACTAAAAGAATTCGAGTGAAGTATTTGTCTCGCTGTCCATCCAGCGGTAACCGCGTCGCTGGGAGTGTTTGGTCTGGCGGAGAATTATTTACTGTGATAGACTTGGGTCATATGCAAAGGACAGTAAACAATTATTTAACGCTTAGAAACCGGGATAAAATCTGGTCCTACTGGACACACGACTCCGAAAGGTGGACTAAACTATTGCATCTGAAATCTAATGCCGAAAATGCATATCTTGCAACAAGTAACACTCCCTACCAATGCTATTATTCATTTATTCGCTCAACTAAAATTTCAATAAAGTTGATGATATCTTGCTCGCACATAAAGCATGCCGGTGAAGTGATATTATTAATAGCTTGTGGAAATGCAATACCGTTGTAACAAGAGAACCAATACAACAGTAAATGACAAAAGACTTTAACTCCTTTTCGTTCAAAAAACTTTCACTTCAAAAAGACACACCAGACAAAAAGTCTTAAGTCTGAAACTAAAGAAGTCTACATGACAAGTGGCTCGCGAAAGGGGGGGGGGGTGATCATCTTCATCTATCGATAAATGAAGTCAAAATTTCCTGGCTTAAAATGGAATATATAAAGATGTTTCTGTCGATTTACGACTGAACAGAGTCCATTGTGTAAGTATCACTATGATAGACAGCGTTGAGAGAATGGATTAACTGGCAGAGAGCAAGTCAACCGAGGACAGCAGACGTAAAAGGATCGATACACTGATGAAGACACAATAACAGTTAATTACTAACATAGCAGATTCCTTTGCCCTGAAGGCATCTATGATGACTCACACAGTTGAGCTAATAAACAATGGATAAAACGGGAGCTTGGCTACAGAGCTGAATTGTAAAATCCACGTTTTATTTACTGTAATATGATAGATGGAAACAAGAAGAGCATTTCTTCATACTGACTGGCCAAGACTGAGAATAAGCCTTTGCATGTACGTAATTGTTTGACAATAGTGACGAAGATTGAGCCATGTAATAGCTCTCTCACCTTTTACGCTAATATAAACAACACTTTAACAACGTTTCACTGTAGTATATGTTTCGCTTCCTTTCCGAATCATTATGGAATTCCGTAGTGGAATGTGTTTCATATCAGTACTTTTCATGGGTTTGAGACCTGATATAAGCGCGAATTAGACGAAAGAATAAAAAAAAAAGACAAACAAACAAACAAAAACTAAACCAAAAAAACTAAACAATATATATAACACCAGTTTTCTTGATATGAAGTAAGACCATGATATGGTTGTATTTCTTTTGGGTTTTTTTTAAATCAAAGTATTGCATGAATCTTGAATTTTCCTCGTCTTCGCTTATAAGACGATTGGATATGGCTTTTATAATATATTATACTACTCGTATAGCACACCAACAAGTGGTCGGTGTTTTTGTTTTACATGTGGCTTGAAATTGTTATTGTCTTTCGGTTACCACCCTGCCCTCATCTTTTAGTATTTAGAGTAATACACAATTTTAGAGAATAACAAACTGTAAAAGCATTTTCTCCCGTGAACTTGCGGGCATTAATTAGACCACCATCATCTTCCTAATAATTAATTGAATAAAACGTCAACATTGTTCTCTTTCAATGGTTAATAAGAGCTTATAGGTGCCACTGGCAACCTTTTGTCATCATTTTATGAAAACAACTCGCTATGACAAGTTAAAGCTACCCGCATAATAATGTGATATCTGAAGTTTATAGATAGTTCGAAGTTGACGTCACTTAGGCCTTTGTTATTGTTTTTTGCCATCCGCGTTTATGAGTAATTCTCAATAAACTGTATTATCCAGACTATAAACGATCATGGTTACACACAGTTTTGTGTGTTGGCCAGTTACACTTCCGGATGGCAATGTTGTGAACTTCTTAGCCAAGTGCATACTATCTATAGAAAGATTCTCCAAAATTAGATCAAATCGAACGTGGATCATCAGAGAGGAGAAACACACGTCATGTCTTTAAAAGTAATAGATTCGTCTCAAGATACGGTACAAAGAGCGGTAGTCGTTTTGTCCCATTTTTGCTTCGTTTTTGTGTGTCAATGTGGTCCTCTGGTATGGCACTCGCTTTCAGGTCCTGGGTTCGAGCCTCGGTCGCAGCTTAGTTGAGTCATTTGAAAAGGCTCTTCACTTACATTTTCACACCGTACTAAGGTGTAAAATGAGGACCTGACCGTTAACAGCGTTGTCTCTGTCATAAAAAAATGTAATACCGCCTAACAGGCGTCATGTCACGAGATAACTCGCCCAAGACCGCACAGCGCAGCATGTTTTCGAACTAGATCTACCTGTATCAGAATACTAACATTGAAATTTAAAGCAATTTGATAATAATAATAATAATAATAATAATAATAATAATAATAATAATAATAATAATAATAATAATAATAATAATAATAATAATAATAATAATAATAATAATAATCATCATTTATACAGAGCTCATTCTCGTGTAAAACAAACTCTGGGCACTTTACAATCAATTTTGAGTGAAAAAAAAAAGAAGAAAAAAACCACGAAAGGAGAGAAACGCGTCCACTGAATGTCTCTTTAGAAGTACACATGCATTCCAACTGTTAGTACCGCCAACTGGGGTAACTTTGCCTTCAGGGGAAACTCTACCACTTTCAATTTGGACCAATTGGATTCACTAGTCTGACGTCACGTCGCCCAGCAACGGCGAGCAGCCTGGTTCTAAACAAATGGGTACTTTTTATTCTTCATGCTGGCTAGAACTTTTCATATGTCATGTGATCAGAATGTACAAAAGTCAAAACATGACCATATTTATAATGTGTTTCTCCTCTGGATACATTTTTATGCTCGTCGGAGAAATAATTCATAAGGGCATCCGCCATTGTTCCGATAGTTTAGAGCCAGTTACTAAGTTACCATGCGTCATTATGAGGGAAGTGACGTCATGACTGTTGAAGGCTATTAGGATCTCTTTAGTTTTGTGACAATTATTTCCTCAGATAAAAAAAAAACAAAGGTCTTTTAACCGTAAAATAACTGCAACAAGGTTGAGATTACTCAAAATGCTCCAAATCCAAGGGGCAAAGTTTCACCTTGAGGCAAAGTTACCCCAGTCAATGGTATGTTATGTATTTTTATCCCTGATAAACTCAATATTAAAACTATGGTACCATTCTATTCAAGTTAAAGCAAACGGCACAATTGGCATTAAGGCATCAAATTTGCTCATTTATTATTCACGCTCCTCACCAGATTAAAGTTTTACTGGGACAGGAGTGAGCCTAATGATGCATTGCGTTTAGGTAAAATACTCATATAACATCCGTCAGCCGGATATAACGTACAAACACAACAACTATTATGTGTGACCTTGAGCGTCTATAATTTCATTGATAGAATTTAGGGAGTACGGATCATAGAAAATGTCTGGCTAAAGCAATATCAAAGAGCTGAGTGATGTCAACCTCCTTCCTTCTATAAACTCAAATGCTATGAGAAATATCGTTTCAATCTGGGTCCAACCCCGAGACTGACAACCACAAACGGAAGAAACTTGTCTACTGGGTCATCGTAGTTCCCATTTCCCCGTTATGACTTCTCCCGGTTTCCACTTAGGAGGGGGGGGGGGGGGTAGGAATATCATCATAACTGACATACACCTCATTACCCAGATGGCTAGGACGGTATGTTAGCACGTAGTATATACAAAATGCCATAATGAAATGTTTGCTGGACAGACTCTTATAAAAAAAAAAACATTACCACGATTCATCCCGCAACAGCATCACGTAAACATAACAAAGAAAACAGAATCACTAATTCAAACTAGGGCCAGCGTGGCTCAGCGGTACGGTCTTCGCTTCGTACCCGAAAGGTACCGAGTTCGATTACCCGCTGCGCTAAGTGACCTTGAGCAAGTCACCTCGCCCTAGCTCAATTTGAGGCGCTGGGTTATTCCAGTCTTCCCTTTGAATAGACCCTTGAGATAAATTTCCTCTATGAAAAGAATAAAGGGAATATTTTTTTTAATTATTTTTTATTTTAGATAGAACAGGACAAAATTATCTTTAAAAATCTTCAACAAAATTGGCACATAAACGTGTATGCCGCAAAAGCTGTATAGATTTAAAAACAAAACAACAACCTCTACGCGAAACTACTTGTCTTATGTCTCAATGTCAATTTAATCATCAAGATGAGAAACATAAAGGCTACTCCAATGATTCCCATCGTTGGATCCACAAACAAGCACCACCTGGTACTACCCAATCCAGCACCAGGCAAAAATCTGTAGCGAAGAAAATAAATACGGCTATCTTGCGCCATAACACGAATACCAAAAGAATTATATGAAAGGGAACAGATAGGATGGTTTGCCGGCGTTGTTCAGAAAATATAAAAGAATTATAAAAAATGAGACTATTATCATATTGACTTGTTGATTTGATAGCTACAGGAAAAGAAAACATTGGAAATATCATCATAATAATAGACATTTCAATATCATGTTATGCATAACTCTGCGATAATGTAGTTACTAGTACGTCTGGAAACCAGAAACCTGTTGTGTATTATTGTTGGCCGGGCCAATTTTGAGAACAAAACGGTGAGATCTACTGCTAGGCGGCGATGTCCTGGATGGAAGGAAACTGATAATGATATGAAAATAACACCATTCAATAATCTCTGAAATTGCAAGCTTGCACAAGACCCTGTGGAGATCTTTATTCGAACCCAGATCAAATGATGCCTTTGATCTCAACAACCAAATTAAATCAGAATGATTATACTTACTCGGTGCCGGTGGTGACAAAAAAAAGAATAAGGAGGAAAGTTTTGAAAGAATGCCTTTAAGCCCCATTTTTATTGCACTAACCTCCCACTTTTAGACCAATTGAGATGATAAACTATCATTGATACTCTAGTTAGCTTCTGGAGATGGAAAAAAGCACATATTTGTTCCACAACACATCAAGTATCTCATTGCAAGTACATATGATTTTTTTAAGGGGCGGTTTGGGTCTAATTATCAGTAAAATCCTTCAAAAATTCAATTTTGAGAGTTTGGTGGAAAACGATATTATATTATCCTATAAATAATATTATTGATGTCCAACTTCTCAAAATAGACTATAAAGGCACGAAAAACACAGACGAAAATAGTACAGACGTGCAAAATGAGATGTGTAAAGAATATCATGTTTAACTGTTCGCTTATGTGTTTGTGTAAACAAAGCTACGAAGAGCGGGTTTCAATAATATGTAATAATAAAATTATCTTAATGTCTAGTCGATATTACCTAATAAAATATTCCAATAAATGAGAAACGAAGAGAGAGAGAGAGAGAGAGAGAGAGAGAGAGAGAGAGAGAGAGAGAGAGGGAGAGAGAGAGAGAGAGAGAGAATGATTTGAGATATTACACGACTGCAATCTAAATGTCGCTTATGCTAATAAGGCGCCCTTCACTTGCGAGAAAATCAATCGACATATTAAAATGGATTCGCCAACATCTCGTACATAGATAAATCCACTAAAATAATGGCCTGTAACCACAGTACGCGCCAAGAAATGCCTGACGTAACAATGGTAACCACAGCCAATGTTGTAAAAGTGCCAAAAGCTCTAAAAATAATATAATTCTCTCTCTCTCTCTCTCTCTCTCTCTCTCTCTCTCTCTCTCTCTCTCTCTCTCTCTCTCTCTCTCTCTCTCTCTCTCTTTTCCGTACGGTCCGCGCGTGATATTGCAGTCTTCCCTTTAAAAAATAACGCAAATGTTGACGATTGAAACGCGAAGAAATAGGAAAAAAATAGAATAGAAGCTTCAATTTTACAAAGACAAATGGTGATTTAACTATCTATTCAATAATCGTCACATTCTTCAAGAGCACGCTGAGACCAGGAATCTCATCTCATGTAGTTCCATATCTGAAGCAGACGTCGGAGGTCATCTTCCGCCAAGCTGATCTATCTCTTGCCAATTCTATTAAAGCAGCGCCACCTTTCTCAGCTTCATCTGTCCAAGTTCTTATCCCTTTCAAATACGTTATTCTTTGTCTTCCTCTTATTCTTTTTCCATTCATCTTTCCAGTCAAGGCGAGTATTTCCAAACCAGGGTGGCGGATAATGTGTCCTAAAAATTCCATTTGGCGTTTGATGATTTTTGTTATCAGTGATCTTTTTCTGTTTGTCATTTCTAAAATTTCTTCATTTCTTTTCCTTTCCATCCATGACACCCTCATCATTCTTCTGTAAAACCACATTTCCACTGCCTCCAGTCTTTTAACCATGGTCTTGTTTATGGTCCAGCTCTCACAACCATATAGCAGCACAGACAGTACATAGCAATCCAGGACTTTGATTTTTGTTTTCATGCTAATATTCCTGTTTTTCATAATTGTATGCAGCTGGTTGAATGCATTCTTCGCCATACCTATTCTTTTCTTTATTTCACAATCTGATTTTCCATTGGATGTTACATTGAAGCCTAAATATTTGAAACATTCAACTTGTTGTATTGTTTGTCCTCTGCTTGTTATTACACAGGCTGGTGGGTTATTATTTTTAGATACCGTCATACATTCTGTTTTAGATATATTCAGTTCCAGTCCCATATTTTCACTACTCCTGACTACAACATCCAGTAATTCTTGTAGTTCATGTTCAGATTCTGCCAGTAGAACCGTATCATCTGCATACCTCAGATTTGTTACATTCTTTCCTCCAATACACACCCCCTTCTTATGTTCGATATCTCTTAATATCATTTCACTATAGAGGTTGAATAAATCTGGAGACAAAACACACCCCTGCCTAACTCCTCTTCTAATAGGTGTAAAACTGCTTAGTTCGTTGTCAACACGCATTGCTGCTTCTTGTTCCCAGTACAAATTCCGTAATATTCTTAAATCTTTACCATCAATGTCCAAGGATGATAGAATTTTGAATAGTTTTTCGTGTTGTACTTTATCAAAGGCTTTTGAATAGTCGATGAAACACATATACAGATCTTTATTTACTTCAATACATCTTTCCATCATCATTGATAATGTGAATATTCCATTTCTGGTACCCTTGTCCTCAACAAAACCAAATTGCATCTCCCCAATTTCAGGTCGTATTTTATTTCTTATTCCTAGTAAAATTATCTTCAAAAGAATTTTTGTGAGGTGGCTCATTAGGCTAATAGTTCTGTGTTGTTCACAATCAACTGCCCCTGGCTTTTTTGGTAGTGCTATAAAAATGGATCGTTTCATATCAGTTGGCATTTTTCCTGTGTCATACACTTGATTTAGAAGGTTTGTGATGAATTCAATCCCCCATTCACCCAGGCCAGTCAAGGCTTCAATTGTTATGGCATCAGGTCCTGCAGCTTTTCCATTTTTCATGCTTTTCATGACGTTCCTAACTTTATCTTTCATTATAGAAGGCCCTTCCAGTTCTTTTATCATAGGCATTTCTCCTCGATTATCAAAAAAAAGTTCTTCAATATATTCTGACCATCTGTTTAGAATGCAGTCTTTGTCCATGATGGTGTTTCCACGCTTGTCTTTGATGCATCCACTTTTAGCACCTGATTTAGTTTTGTTTGTCACTTCTTTGATTTTCTGATGGAAGAATTTGCCATTTTTTTCTTTGCAGGACATTATATAGTGACATTGTTCATTTATCCAGTCTTCTTTAGCTTCGTTGCATTTTCTTTTTATCTGCCTGTTCAGAGTCTTGTATTTTTCTTCCTGATTTTTGGCCTTTCTTCTCTCATTCATTAGTTCTAATATCTCTGGAGTAATCCATTTCTTCTTCTGCAACTTAAGTGTGGTTGGAACATTTTCTTCTAATGATGCAGCAACACTGTCTTTAAACTGCTCATATTTCTCTTCTATATCTGTTAGTTCTCCAAGCACTTCAAACTTGTTTCTTACTGATAGTTCAAATTTTTCTTGTATCTTCTGTTCCTCCGGAGAATGTCTAGTTGGTATTTAGGTTTAGCCTTTGCTCTTTTGCAGATTTTCAATTTAACTCGTATGGGGCATAGCACAGGTATATGATCGCTGTTACAGTCAGCCCCCGGCATAGATTTGGCATACAAAACCGAGTTTCGGAAACGTTTGCTGATGAGTATGTAATCTATTTGGTTTCTCACTCCATCTCCAGGACTTTTCCATGTCCACTTCCTTCTATTGTGGTTTGTTGACCAAGTATTTGTGATTGTCAGATCATGTTGACGGCACCATTGAATAAGACGATCACCTCTGTCATTTTTGTCTCCCAGACCATGTGGGCCCACAATATCTTCTATTCTTTCTCGGCCCACCTTCGCATTAAAATCGCCCATGATGAGTTTTATGTCTGAAGACTTAAACTGATGCATTGCTTTATCTATTTGTTGATAGAAATTTTCCACTTCTTCATCATCGTGACTGGTGGTTGGGGCGTATATTTGTAAAATATCAAAATCAAAAGGTTTTGCTTGTAGTTTGATTGCCATTACTCTGTCTGATATGGGCCAGAATCCTTTGACTGCTCGCGCCGTTTTATTATCTAGTATAATTCCAACTCCCCTTTGGTGTTCTCCTCCTCCTGAGTATATAATTTTACAGTCATCATAATTAAGTTCTCCTGCTCCTTTCCATCTAACTTCTGATAATCCTAAAACATTGATATTCAATCTCTTCATTTCCATAACTACATTTGCTAATTTTCCTTTCTGGTACAGACTTCTTACATTCCATGTTGCTGTTCGTAATGTTTGGTGGTGCACAGTAGCTGGATGACGGTCGAGAGTCACCTGTTCACCTGCATGACTATCTCTACCGGACGAGGCTGTAATCGAGTTGCTCGAAAAACATCCATTGACGTCGTTGACTAGATTCGCTTGGACGGACATCATGACGATCTTGGGATGATACGTCAGTGGTTTCCCGTTGCCTTCTGACGGATTTTTATCTGGTTTACTCCATAGCCTTTTGACCTCCCGGTCATAACCCACAAGGCAGTGGGAGCATTTGGCAGGTTTTAAGGCGCCTCCCATTCACCTTGATAGTCCCTTCATAGAGTATATGAGGCATTTTGTATGTGTAGCTGTGCTGCCAGACTACCCAACCTCACTCTCCACGACTATCGCCAGTTGGTCCGCGGCTTTACAGCTAACCTATAGATCAGGATCTGTAGGCCGTTCCACGATCCGCCACCTGTGGACGCGCTGGGTTGGGGATGGTCGCCCCAGCTGAGACCAGGAATATACAATTCAATACACCGCCTTTAATCGAATCCACACATGATCGTAGCTTGAGGGCATGGACATACGACCAGTCAGCTGCCCAAAGACGACGGGTATGTCCGGTAAACAGTGATAACCAAACCTTGTGGACGTTGCAGATACAGGACATGCCTACACTTGGGAAGATTCTATCTATTTCCGGGACAAAGTGTAGGACATCCGGCTAGCCTTCATCCACACCTATCACAACTCAATTTATATTTTACGAAACTATCTGCAATCGATGCCACAACAGGTAGGTACGCGGAAGAAACTGGAATGAGATTAAGCGATAGGTTTGCCCAACAATCAAAGCGACGGGGAAAATCTGTTGCACATCACTTCTAGGAATTTAATAATATATCGATTCATATCCAAGAGATGTTATCAATGACCCTCTTTGTTACTTTTTATGCCAGCGTTATGATATATTCAATTAACAGTAACAATAATTTAATTAATGCGCATGGGGAAATATTCCCTTGCGACCTCTGAACATATAACACTAACTGACACGCGTGCGCGGGATAAAACAAAAGAATCAACGCCCAATTTACTACGAAATACTTTTAAATATATAAACAAATAGAAATCGAGAGATAGAACCAAAATCAGACCTGTCAAATGCAATTAACAATACATCGGTATTATTTATTATTTTCGGGGGAAATCCTAATTTTAGAGGGGGGGGGGGGGGGGGGGGCAGAGAGAGAATCTATATATCAAGTCCAGATTCCATGATCCCTTCTGGTCCGGTGGTGTTGGCTGTATCAGGAGTCCACTGTCTGTTCTTCGTCTTCTTCGTAAAATTCAGACCGGGCATTACTGTCGATATCCCCCCCCCCCCCCCCCCCCCCCCCCCCCCCCCCCCCCCCCCACCTCCCCCCAATTTTTATTTTTTAATTTACAAATAAATTGTGGTACCTTCCTGATAGTCTGTCGTGCAACTTTAAAGGTTTCAATACATAGTATGCGCTTGGCTCAGAAGCTCACAATATTGCCATCCGGAAATATAACGGACCAACACACAAAACTCTGTGTAACCTTGAACGTTTATAGTCTGGTCAATACAGTTTAGTGAGAATTACTCACACACATGGATGGCAAAAAAAAAAAAACAATAACAAAGACCTGAGTGACCTCAACTTCGTTCTATCTATATTGCTGATAAGCTTAATGCAGGCAGGTCGATAGTACATAAGCTATAATATAGTATGAAACCGTCATGTTAGCCTATGAACTCTTTGCAATTCTTTGCCAGAGGCGTCAAAACGTACAATTAATCGGCCTGTGATAATTAGTAAAATTACTTCTACTGTCAAAATTGATAAATAATGTATGAGATCAAACTCAAACAATGCGTCGTGGCCTACTTGTCGGGGGAAAAATCAATGAAAGCACATGATAAAGGAGGGGTAAATAATTGTTCTCGCACGGATGTGCAGTTAGTGGCAAATACACACCCCAAAACCACTAGCAAACAACATTGCGGAGTAAGTAAATAAATAAAGCACGTAGTAGTAACAATAATAGTAGAAATGATGACGATCATG
>NC_088367.1:30588408-30703408 GCF_034508935.2 Berghia stephanieae | reverse complement strand
TATACTATAACATCGCTCTCCTGACCTGTAAAAATTATAAAGTAGAGTCAATGTGCAGAGTTGGGCATATCGCATCGCAACATCGATATATCGATATAAATAACAATATATATCGATATCGATATAAGTTATGCTTGCAGTTTACAAGGGCTGCCAGATGGCCGCGTGAGTGGCCACACACAGAGAATCGCGTTTCTTGTAATAAAAAAAATGATCCCATAGTTCAGTAGACTTTTTGTTTATCAAAACCGATGAGTATTGCAAGGGGGTCAGTGTTAGTAGTTTTTGGCCACGTGGGGAAAAAAAATCATTATACAATGAAAACCAATGGAGAAACTAGAGAGAAAGATAAAGGGAGTAAATGTGACTCATAAATAGGGGAACAACACAAAACAAACGACGTTTCGCCTTTGGCCTTTTTCAAGTGAACACGGAATATGTATATATTTACCTGGAAAAAGGCCAAAGGCCGAAACGTCGTCTGTCTTGTGTTGTTCCCTTATTTATGAGTCATATTTACTCCCTTTATCTTCCTTTCCATTTTATTGACTCATTTAGGCACCTCTAGTTAATGGAGAAACTAACTTTTTCGTGAATATTGGAGTGGGGGAATGAGAATGTTGATCGAAATTTGACATATCGATGTATAAATTCTTTGCATCGATAAATATCGATATTTCGGTATTTCATGCGACGAAATATAGTCTCGTATCGATATCGAAAATTTGTGATACCGCCCAACACTGGCAATGTGTATCATCAAAATAACATACGACGTATACTGATACTGGTACGACAAAGTATGTTACTAATTGCTATAATGTGCTACCGATTAATTACCGTCTTTGGACCGCGTGTCGTGAGCTATTATACCAAGTTATCTAATGGGTGTAACACACTAAATGGGTGTAACGTACTTAAATGGGTGTAACACACGCACTGTCGGAACGTTACATTGTGTAGAAATCTCAAGAGAGTGTTTCGTAAGAGGTCGGCCTTGGGCTTCCTTACCCACTTCATCTCCAATCAAAATGCAGCATTATTTTCTTTAACTATTATTCATGGCCCATCATTAACTCACACAATCCTAGAAATTTTTGCTACTTTTCAAAATTGGAAAAATAATGTATTAAAAATGAGCATGTGCATATTTATTTTTATTCAATTATCATTAACATGTAAAAAAATTTAAAAACATTAACTTTGATATCACGCCTTTAATTCGTCTCATAAAAATGTAATAAATAGTAAATGCAACCTGGGTAAACTACGGATATAGTCGGTGTTAGGGTTGAGTGAGTTAATATTCGTCGGTTGTTTGGTCAAATGAAAAAGTCGCTCGAAATGTGACCCATCGTCTCAAAACAGTATTATGCCGGAAGGAACCATGTGCTTAAAAACCGAATTTAATGTTAAACTGGTCAAAAACATAAATTGTTGGCATTAGCACCCTAAAATATGGTTGCCGTTCTCCTCGATAAAACATACAAACTCAAAACAAGTCTGATATTTATGGCTATAAATTCAATTTTCAACATCGTTACCAACCCGAATTAATACCGTTTTGAGGCGAAGGGTCAGAAATGCCCGCGTTCCACGACCTAATAAAACGCCTCTTTTGTCCCTGCGCCCTGCAGCAACCCGAAAAAAATCCACTGACGTACTCTGGCAAAATGAGTGTTTGTTTTGTTTTTCTCTCTCAGTTTTGGACAGAATACTCAAACTTAAATAACGATCGATAACTTAACATGGCCCTCAATGTGTCAAAAGGTTTCAAACCTCAGACTTCAAAGCAGTTTTAGCTTAGAGGATGAAACAGGTTGAGGATTCGTATTCGTGCGGCTATTATGTGGCCTTGTGGTATGACACTCGCTTTGGCTCGGCGCATAGTTGAGTCCTTGGAAAAGGCTCTTTACTCACCGTACCCATGTGTAAAATGAGCACCTCGCCGTTAACAGCGTTGTCTCATTCCGAAAACAAAGTTGTAATATAGCCTACTAACAGGCGTCATGGCCCGTCCTAAATGTTAAGTGTTGCTGTTGGCCAGGGACCCCTTGTAAAGCGCTTTGAGCACGTATAGTAGATATTGCCCTATTATATAAAAGCTCAATTTTAATTTATTTTATTTTTAATTCACTGATCAGTATTAAATTTTGATGTAAACTTTTTTTTCTGGCCAAAATGATAACAAAATGTGTTTTGTCGAAGCACGGAAAACAGAAAGATTTTTTGCTTTCCTTATTTACAATGCATCCTCTGCATTCTTTAACGACACTCTAACATCACATTCCATTCAGCCATCAGCAAAGCCCAAAGTTCATCCCTAAATCGATATATAGTATGCGCTTGGCGAAGAAGCTCACAACATTGCCATCCGGAAGTATAACGGACCAACACACAAAACTCTTTGTAACCATGAACTTTTATAGTCTGGATAAACTGCTAAGTGAGAATTTCTCACAAACATGGATAGCAACAAACAATAACAAAGGCCTGAGTGACGCCATCTTCATCCTATCTATAGCAAAACATGAATAGTATCGATTGTTGGCTGCACTTCAGATGAGACGTTTTTAACGTGACACATAAAGGAACAGGCACTGGTGTAAGATAGAGATTTGAAAAACCCTCCCAAACAGTCAGCCTGCCTCAACTGGGGATCGAACTTCAGACCTGATTATCGGTTACCGGGAGGTCTGAGGTTCGATTCCCAAGTCGAGGCAGGCTGATTTGTTAGGAATAGTTGATTCTGTTTAGTTCCTTTTGTTTTCCTTTCTCGCATTGTCTGGCACTGTTTCATGATTCATCCACAGACCTTCATATCTTTATCTTCAAATGAGACGAATGTCTATCCCACACTTGCTCAATTACATATTCATGGGTGGACACAGGGGTCAGACAATAAGAAGTTTACATAAGGAGACGAGATTATCATTATCCATCATCAAAAAGTTAATGAGGTTCTGACAATGGTTTCGTTTTTAATACAATAAAGAAATAAAAATATGGATTAAAATCTAAAAGTGATAGTGATATATCTAATTTCAATTTCGTGATATATTCTTAACGTTTGTTCTTAATGGCTTTTTAAGGATGGTGGGGGGGGGGGGGGGGGGGCGACACTTTTAAACTTACTCATATAAATAATGATACATTCTCGAATACCTTATGATGACACATTTAAGCTCTCATGTGACCAAAAATTCTTGTAAAATAAAATAACAAATGAAAACCCACCAAACAATAGCGTCGCTCACAAAAACAAAAAACAAAAAAAAAAAAATCTGTCACGACGTCAACATCACTAAGATACTAACAATGACCGCTAAGTTCATTAAGACTACTATTAACGCTGACGGAAATAGGATTTTGAAACACAAAACGAGACCAAAAGAAAGAGAGAAAAAATCTTAAAACAAACAATAAAGCACATCCAAGCAATAAGCCATTGAATAGGGCACAGACAAAGGTCCACACATAAAAAAAGCCAATGATTCCTCTTTAGAAACGGATGTTTGTCTAACAATGCCTTGTTATCTTTTGTTAGGTCGTGAATATCATACAAATTAGGTATTCCCTCTGAGTACTTCATCACCTAACTGTGCACATCTTTATCGTTCTAATATATCGCTGTACTTTGTATAAAGCGTTAATTATCTGATCAGACTGCATTCAAAACTTGGAAGTTTTTGGTACCCCGATGCGATTTGGGCCTAATGTTGTGTTTGCTGTCCACTTAAAATAGTCCAAGCGCTAAAAAAATGTTTTTTAAAAGAGCGTGATCTGATCTCTCTCTTTTTTAAAATTTATTTATTCTTTTTTTTTCTAGGGGGGTTAAAGTTTCAAATAAAAGTAGTGGTCTAAGCAGTATGACAACCAGTCAAAACCAAAGTTTCAAAAAGGAAGGAAGGGGGTGGGGGTAACTTGTTGCTTATATAATCTCTTTTCCAGGAATCGGGTCTTGCGTCCAAAGCTATCGCTTTTGAGTCTGTCCAAGAACTTAAACATGACATTTTCCAACAATTCAACTTTACCCCGCCCACAACGGACTCGAATCCGGAAGATATATGTAAAAAGTGAGTGACATCATATATTATTATCAGACTACAAAGCCCAGTCTGTCAATGGAAAGGGCGATGGGTGTGAGAAATGGTATTTGTTTCGTTATTCCAAAACAGTACGGTCTTTATCAAATTACAGAAATTAAGGAGCAGGCATCAGTATAAGATAAAGGTCTGAGTGTGTATGAAAGGTGCCAGACAAAGCAAGAAAGAAAAATAGAAGAAAAAAAAACATCCCAAAAAATCAGTCGACATCGACCGGGGATCGAACCTCAGCCCTTCTGATTACCGGTCAGTCGCGCTTAAGTGGTCTTTGCTTCAACTCCTCGCCGTAGCACTGAGCCTGAACACGCAATCTTGCTTAGCTCACTTTGCGACGCTTTCACTACATCATTGATTATTATTGTCCGTTCAGAGGTCCGTGAACTTAATGGCTTTAAAAACCATTAATTCGAAAGAGAAATAAATAAAGAAAGAGAGAGAGAGAGAGAGAGAGAGAGAGAGAGAGAGAGAGAGAGAGAGAGAGAGAGAGAGAGAGAAAGAATTCCATTGAATCAATAGAAGACAGGACTAGAACAATTTACAAAGTAACATCCCTTTCTATCTCAGTATACATGCTTCTTTGTTACCACACAATGAATCAATAATGATGTGGAAATATAACGGATTCATTGCGATTTCTTTGCCAGGATGAAGACTGTCTCTGGACTAAAACTACAAAGAACGTTTTATGATATCACATCCAAAGATCACAAAGAGATTGGGACGTGTTCAAAATTCAACTCGACACAGTGAAAACGTCCATCAGAAAAGTGTTTGATGTCTTGTGGAGATTGCATTGTCATTGTCAGACACGAAGACAGTCTATGAACTAAAACTACAAACAATGAGGTGTCATAATAATAATAATAATAATAATAATAATAATAATAATAATAATAATAATAATAATAATAATAATAATAATAATGATATATATATATATATATTATTCATCCAAAAAAATGGAAATTCGTTTACAAACGTGGCATGCATAAAAAATGTATAAACACAAAGTTTAGAATATATATATATATATATATATATATATATATATATTATATATATATATATATATATATGTGTGTGTGTGTGTGTGTGTGTGTGTGTGTGTGTGTGCAAATGCACAAAAATGTAAAAAAAATAGACAACCAATCTTCTAAACTTTCAACACAAAGACCTTGGTAGGTGATGAATATTCAACTGGACGCTCGATTGAAAACTTTCATCAGAAAAGTGTTCAAAAGTGAAAGCAGATCCTGCCTATTGTGATTTGAAATCGTATCTTTAAATATTGTATACAATACTCATAGCAAAGATCAGGATTAATGTCACACTATAACTTGGTTTGTTCTGTTTATTTTATTTTTCTCTTATTTTATTTATTTGTTTATTTGCATGTTTAGATCAGGTGGTGAGCCCGAGAAGAAGCGTTACCTATTTAAAAGGCGTACCATTACATCAATCGCATACCTCAGAAACTTAAAAAATCAATCAAAACATATGAAAAATGTAATAGGGAAATCAAGTTAAAATGTAACAGTAGTAAAATCTCTCGAGATTACCATGATAAGAAGCTGTACGGCAGTGAGGACGACCTCAGGACCACTGTGGGCTTCATTCACCAGACCGGACTGACCATGTGACGTGACGGGAACGAAGAAGAAGAAGAAGAAGAATGCTAAATAATACGCATAACAACAATGTTAAGTGATTGAATGCTAAATACTACCCATACGACAATGGTAAATCAAGTCCACAATTACGTTCGGTTATCAGACCTGCAAATAATGGGCACGTCGAGAGGAAAAAATTAATGATGTGATTTGGGGGAGATGAGACACGCCCGTGTTTCCGCAGTTGTCGATGTTTGTATGTTTTTAACGTGTTGTTTTATACAGGGCAATATCCACCATTTCTGCTAAGAGTTTGTTTTTGTTTTGTTCTTTTTAAACGATTCAAAGAGGAAGCAAACAGCACCAGTGATCTTATTAGCATTCATGGCGTTATTCCCTTTATTTATTTATTTTTTTTTTTCTTGGACCGACTCAAGACTGATTAAAGGTCAGATACACCGGATGCATTTTCATATGGTGAGGTAAAGTGAGTTTAGAGCGTTTGGTTATTGGTTTGTTTTTTTTTTCACAAGGGACCCGACTTTGCGTCACGACAGCAGTATACGGTTAATCTTTCTAAAGTTTCATGTACAGTAGAATCCTGATAAAGCCAACATCGCCGAACCAGAGAGATTGGCAAAGTTGACTTTATCTACAATCGACGGAACACACTTCGATAAGGACAAACAAGAGGTGTTTACTTTAAGCAGAAGTTGACTTTAAGAGTGATGAGGTTATGCGGATTCTACCGATATAAAAGTAAGGCGAACAACATCAATTTACGGTACGATACTAGCATATTTGGGATGCCAAAAGAACTCAAGATATACGTTTTCTCGGCCGTGTTCTGACAGAACACAACGTTTTTGTTTTGTTTTTCTGATTGTGGCCTGGACTTCGCTAAGTCCCAGGTTTGAGAGTTTTTAGACATGATGACGGTCATTTTAATCGATCAATATTTGAAGGATGAGTTTTCTGGCCAAATAAAGAAAAATACGCGTTTGTTTGTTGTTGTTTATTTTTTCTCTAGCGATATTCAAATATCGATCGATTAAAATGTCGCTCAACTTGTCAAAAAATCCCAAATCAAGACTTTAAAAAACCATCAAGTGTAAAACTATCTTAACAAGTTGGGGGTTATCTTAAATCCATCGATGATAAAGTTGTTTTTTTTAAATTATGGCCACGATGAAAAAAAAAAAAGAAAAAAGAATGTGTTTCGTCCGAATCCGGAACAACAAGCTGACATTAAGGGGGCTCTATAATGGCTCATTTTAGGGTATAGGCTAGGTGTCACTTCACATTATTATTTAGTCACGTTACATAAAACTACGACCAATACGACATAATGTCATCATCGTAGTAGTCTAGGATGAGAGCTTAAAATCGGCAACTAAAGAGAATTGCGTTGTTAAAAATAAAAAATAAAGCTAGAGCTTTTATATAGCGTAATATACAGTATACATGCCCAAAGCGCATTACAAGGGGTCCCTAGCCAAAAGCATCACTTAATATGTCGGACGAGACATGACGCCTGCAATGCGATATTACAAAAAAAAAAAAAAAATTCGGAGAGAGACAGCATTGTTCACGAGAGAATGTGAGTGTAAAGAGCCTTTGCCAAGGACTCAACTATGCACCTCACCGGACTCGAATCCAGGACCTTCCAATCTGAAGGCGTGTCATACTACTAGACCGCATAGCCGCAAAAAGGAACCTACAATAAACAAGCTGTCATTTTTTAAAACTTCAGCTGCTGAACTTTATTTATCTCTCTTCATTACCATCATTTTATATAATACCACTAAAATAGAGAAATAATAATAATAATAATAATAATAATAATAATAATAATAATAAAAATAATAATAATAATAATAATAATAATAATAATAATAATAATAATAATAATAATAATAATAACAATAATAATAATAATAATAATAATAATAATAATAATAATAATAATAATAATAATAATAATAATAATAATAATAATTTCGTGGATAAGGCTAGAGGAAAGTTTCCTCAATAGATTCGACAGATGTCCTCTTATCCCTCGCAACCCCTAAAAAAGCGACAGTACATGCAGGTCTGACATCTGAACCAACTTACATGGGCCAAGTTTAACATTGTTGTAATGGACACTATTTTGTGTCACATTTTGAATAATTCCATTACAACAATGAGCCCATAAAAGGAATTCGGGCATCAGACCTGCAAACAGTGCACGTCGCCTGAAAGAAGCGTGGATAATCCAAAAACTAACACTGCTTCCCCCTCCCCATCCCACCCGACGCTAACAAATCCCATGGGCCGTAGATTGTGCAATTGCAAATATACACGAGGTGCATTGCCAATGACGCGGTTAAGAACTCACTCAACCCTTACACCGACTATATCCGTAGTTAACCCGCGTTACTTTTACCCCATGCCTATTACTTACATTTTTTTCTGAGATAGATTATAGGTGTAGGATCAAAGCTAATGTTTTTCGTTTCTACATGTGAGTGGGAGTTGAATAAAACTAACTATGTACATGTTCATTTTAATACATTTTTTCCAATTTTGAAAAGTAGCAAAAATCTCTAGAATTGAGTGAGTTAAGATTCCCTACGCTATCTCTCAGGTCGTTATCTTCACTCGCTACTCTGTCAAATGCATGTCTCTCTTCATCTTCATCTCATGCATCTTCTCTCTATCTTTTCTCTTTCCCTTCTCTCTTCGTTCTTCTTTCTTTTTGTGACTCTTTCTTCTCTCTTCCTTTTTCCCTTCTTTTTCTCTCTCCTTTTTCTTCTATCTGCTGGAATCATTTTAAAGTAGTTTTTTAAGTCAATAGGCCGTGTCCGTGAAAGTTGTATTGGTTATTCTGATGTTACGTTTGCATTAAATAATTTTGTTTCCAGTATAACGTAGAGGTAGAGAGATAGATGGATAGATAAATAGAAAGAAAGAAAGATAGATAGATAGATAGATAGATAGATAGATAGATAGATAGATAGATAGATAGATAGATAGATACATTGGTTAAAAAATCAAATTAACTTTTGCGTATTTGTTTCACGCCTCACTTCAGTACGACGATACACATAATTTTATTTTTTTTAATAGTCAGATGAAGCTAATTACCATAATGCACGAAAAGAAACCAATGGACTGTGAAGACTCGTAGAGAGATATTATATTATAATACCCGTATACAAAAAGAAATAAAAACAACAACAACAAACAAAAAAACAATGTGCGGCGTACACACACTTGGAAAGCTAAAATGTAGCCAAGAGAGTTAAAATCAATAATTTAAGGTCAATAACTTTACTATAAAATGATTTTTTTTAATGAAATAAAAAGCAAAACAATAGTCAAACAAAACCCCCCAAAAAATCCCTCTGTCATTGAATTGATCCCCCTGAGATGTATCAATACCGTATTGAATTAAAAATAAACTTTATGATCGCATCAAGATAAATGCTGCTTCTGATTTGTCTTTTAAAATGCTATTTTGATAATCTTATATTATCATAATCACCACCATTATCATACTCACCACCATCACTACTACAGTACTACTACTACTACTCTCTAGCTTTACTTCTCTTTCTTTTAAGATTCTTCGACTACATTTTCACGAAAAAAAAAAGAAAAAAAAACAGTTGGGGCATGTCAGAAAAACTTTGTCATTTTTAGTTTTTACCACAGTTTTATATTGATATCATAAATGAAATTAATATCAACTTTGTATTAACGATCAATTTTTGACCAAAAAAAAAAGAGTGTCTGCAATAGGCAATCTATAGCCATGAACATTGTGTTGCAAGACGCATCAAACAAACACAGAAACGAGCATAATAGATTAAACGATGGTACCAAAACAATGAAAGAAAATAAGAGGGTATGGATTAGTATAACCATCAATTATAATGAGAAAAATAGGCAAAGAATTGTAGAGTGCTAAAGAAGGAAAGAAAAAAAAAAAGAACCATGAAAATAATCAAAAAAAGTATGTGAAAATAACTTGCATCTAAAAATACGAGCTAACCACTTTCTAAGTGAAGACATGTGACCAACGACTCGACTATGGTATTTTGTTGAAGTGTACCAATTGCTGAAAATCGAAAGTCAAAACAATGAAATTTTAATACACAAACTAAATTGCTTAGTTCTCAAATTTCATTATTCTCAACAGGTTCAGCTCAACAATCGCCATACCAGAGGCCATATCATATTATCCATCACAGCACTAATCCTTCAGAGCCATGAGGCTTGTGGAGCCAGAGAAGTGGACAACAGCAAGTGCTTGCTACCCATTGTATACTTTCTGCCAAGTCTAACAGACCCAGCTACCTAATCACTGCTAGGTTTTTTTTTTGTTTGTTTGTTGCTTTAGGTCTCTTCCAACACAATTGAGGTTATATGAGAGACCGCTGAAACAAAAAAACAAGCAATCTAACAAAAATAGTACAAATGTAAATCAAAATCATAACCTTAAGATATCATAAGCTAAATTATAAATAACCAAGAACAAACAGAGAGAAGATTTACAGAAAAAAAAATATCCCTGTCAAAAATACAATCACAAACCAAAGAAGCAGGATAGGCTAGTAAAGAGAAGGAGAAACGACATCACTATCAGATCGTACAACCATGCGAACGTCATAGATATATGATTCAAGGGTGATGCTCCCATCCAACCACCCGCTCACTGCTAGGTGGACAGAGGGGTCAGAAAGGAACCTACAATAAAAAGATGACATTTGTGAAGCAAGAGCTCAACCAACGGATCTATTGGGAACCCTCTCACAACACTGTGCCATTCTTGTCATAGTGCAAACAGTGAGTTGTTACATTTTTGTTTTGTTTGTTTGTTTGTTGCTTTAGGTCTCTTCCAACACAATTGAGGTTATATGAGAGACCGCTGAAACAAAAGAACAAGCAATCTAACAAAAATAGTACAAATGTAAATCAAAATCATAACCTAAAGATATCATAAGCTAAATTATAAATAACCAAGAGCAAACAGGCAGAAGATTTACAGAAAAAAAATATCCCCTGTCAAAAATACAATCACAAACCAAAGAAGCAGGATAGGCTAGTAAAGAGAAGAAGAAACGACATCACTATCGGATCGTACACCCATGCGAACATCATAGGTATAGCTGTTACATTCTTCAAGAAGAAAACTTAGAGGACAAAGGAGATCCAATGACCGAATGATAGGACAAAAAACATAAACATTTCATATGATATGTAATCTGAAAACCATTTTTACAGAGTTGCTCTAATTCATTCATTAACAACAAAGGATACTAATGAAGAAAACTTTTTTTTCCGTTTCTGAAATTCCTTTGAGCTCCACTCGCTGTAAATCTGAGGCATCATTTGTGTACTCTCCAAATTCTGATGATTTACTTATTTTTGCATAGTCCACTGCTCTCCCATCTTCACTCATGTATTTGCCTTTCAATCTGTTAATAATGATTAAAAAAAAAAAGAAAATACAACATAAGTCATTCCACGCGAGAAAGGGCTTCTCTTTCTCAATGCCATCAACAGTATAGTATATTTAAAAAGGCAGAGTAATCATGTCAGCTAAATACTTCATGTGGCACCAAACTCCCTTAAATTTCAGTTTCCGTGTGAGATGATCGGAGGAAAGATGTCAGCAGATATGCCCACTAAAGGATTATTACAAATGACAAAACTGAAAAGACTTGGGGATATTTCAAACGTAAAATAAAGCATTACACAAAGAGCCCAAATTGAGATTTCAGAAAAAAACTTTTAAATTTAATCATTAAATATTGCATTAATATTTACAAATACATTTACATCTAAAAAGAGCAAATTTGGCCTTAAATAATATAAATTTTACAAGAACTATGCAAAAATTGGGTATATCTTCCCTCCATAAAAATTTATTTGAAGAATGGCAATATAGGTCAGTAAGCATTGACACTGTTTGCACAGTATCACTGACCATAATGTGGCACAGCAGTATATGGTCTTTGCTTCGTACACAAAAGGTACTCAGTTTGACACCCCGCTGTATTGTGAGGCCTGTGAAACAAGACACCTCACCCTAGGTCCTTCTAATTGGAATTCCCTCAAATTGAAAACGAGAAATTGTCAAACGTCGACACCTTTAAGAATCATCTGAAAACTGAGCTGTTTAGAAAGACGTATGGTTAAATACAATTAAAACATTTTTAAATGACTATGACGTGTCTGATCTAGCGCTGTAATAAGTTTTCATCCCCCTTACTTGTCCCCGCGGAAAATTGCAAATGAAAACCCAAAATCAAAAAAATTGCATGCAAAAAATGCAAAAATTGCAAATTTAAGACATTGTTTTCAATAAACAGCGCACAATAATTTATTCTTGCTTTAATTCTATGACAAGCATAGTCCACCAAATTTAGATGGTATGTATTATACAGTATTGTGTCCATAAATTACATTGATATTGACATTGCACACACAGAAAAAAAATAATATGCCAGGTATATACAGAGGATGCCGCCACAATTGTCAAAATTGCGGTCCCGTTGCGGTAACAGCAAAAAATCGTGGCCGCAACCGCCGCGATTTCCTGGAGGGACAGCCATACTTATTATCATCATTTTTATAGGGCTACGTATACGTGTGCGTGTGTTTCTATGTAAGCACATTATTAGTAGATATGTATTGTGTATATGTGTGCAGGAACGAAATTTATATTCGTTCACAGTAACAATCTTCACATGTTTCTTCAGATTAACGGAAGTAAAGTAAATGTGCAAGGAATGTCTTTGTGTTTTTATTTTTATTATTTGCATGATTGATTCTTTGTTAGTCAATGTATTTGCAGAAGAAATTTTTCATAATTGGCTTGATTTTAATTCGGGGTTCGTCCTTCCAGTGCTACCAATGTTACATTAGTTTAGTCCGTAGTTCGTCCAGGGTAACATTCCATTTTAATTTAGGTTTTATGACACTTTAGATAGGTATTATATCAGTTTGTGCTATTCTTCAGATAACAAATTGATTTTTTTCTATTAAATTGCCAATATCAATATATTTTCTAGTTGCTTTGATTATTATGGAGAAAGAAATGTGTATTACGCAAGGAATGCTACATGGACGAGCTATTGATCTGTTCTTGTGATTTCTTCATTTCTTTTGTTCATCACTTGATACATATATAAAACTTTATTATAATATATAATTTCCACACAATTCATGTTTAGCTTCATATGAAGCCATCCTTGCTTCTTTAGATTTTTTTTCGGTTCAAATTTTAAATTGAGCTTGTTTAGGACATCTGTGATGCATCCTTTTTGCATGGATTTAGAGTTTGTGATAAATGACACACTGCTTTTTAGGTGTTATGGATCCCAAACTGAGCTTGTATACAAAGTTGGTCTAACAAGTGCAGTGTAAGATTGAGACTTTCCTTATTTTAGTGCACTGGTTCAGGCTGAGGCATTTTAGTGTGCATGACACTTCTCAAACCATATAACTCGATCACAACTTTGATGGGAATTGCAACATTGCTGTGCTTTTAGTCTGTACACTAACTCTATCTTTGCTAACATTGATGTCAATGGGTGTTGATCTACATTCAGTACAAATTGACAAAAGAGAGAGAGAAAAAAAAAGAGTTGTAAAAAACAAACAAAGAGAAAGTAATTGATCTTCTTAATAATAACAATGGATGACATTTATAATCTGCCAATCCCCAAGGACAGCAGGCTCTGTGTACTAATGTTGAAAACATCATGACATCTCAACACATTTCAGCCTTGCTTTGAATCTTTTGTAGTTATTCTTACCGAATACTTTCATTTAGTCTTGAAAAAATATACCCCCCTTCACCCCCCATTTCATGGAAATTATTTTAATCCAGGCGTTTGACCATAAATGAATCAAATTTCTTTGCCACAATCAATAACCCTCCTCTACCCCTAAAAAAAAGTCATAAGAGATATTGCAAGTTATCGGCCATCCAACACAAAAATTAAATTAATCAGTTTTCTTTTTTTAATATTTGGTCTTCTGACGTAAAACAGTTTGTGTGGCGATGTGGGCTTGTAGCATGACACTTGCTTTCGGATCCTAAGGTCCTGGGTTGGAGCCTCACTCAGCGCATAGTTGAGTCCTTGGAAAAGACTCTTTACTCACATTCTCTCACTGTACTCAGGTGTAAAATGAGTAGGCTAACCGGCCATTAACAGCGTTGTCTCTGTCAGAAAAAATTGTATTATCACCTAACAGGCGTCATGTCTCGTACTTTATGTTACATGTTGCTGCTGGTCAGGGACCATTTGTAAAGCGCTTGAGCATGTTTAGTGGTTATTGCACTATATAAACTTCAATTTAAACTAACAACAAAAATGTTTAATTCAGCCATTTTGAACCATAAATTGTGACAATGAAAGATAAAGTTCTATCATCAAAATCAAAGTAATTACTGATACCAAAGGAGCAAGTTGTATTGTAAGGAGTCGACACCATTTGAAGTGAAAATATCAAAGAAAATATGTAGACAAAACTTTCCAACCAATCTTTCCCAAAAACCAAGTCTGGACAACGTTCTTTATTAGGCATCTATATATATATATATATGAAAATACAGCGTTACTTTGGAAAATCATGGTCTCCAAAGAATAAATTATAAAATATTGATAGTAATATTATCACAAGGCCTAAAAAAAAAATCAAGAAGAGCAGCAAAAACAAGCAAACAAAAACTCTCCCTTCAACGTAAAGAAACATTTCCATAAACGAACAGATTTACACCAGGAAGGCAAAAGCTTGATCTCCTTAGCAAAAAACGAGCTGTTTTTACTCGGAAGACCAAAGCAAGACAATTGTCGTGAACAGATTTCTCAACCTAGTTCATGATATGTAAAATAAAGGAAAAAGTTAAGGAAAAGTCTGGGTGTTCTCCATATTATGTAAAGGACATATGGGCGGTTAAAATGCTCTAAAAGCACATCGGGAATCGTCCCGGTAAAATCTTACTCTCATCATACCAATTGATGGCGGATTGGATCCTGAAAGATCAACGAAATACGAATGAGTAATGATCTGAAAAGTTAAGTCAAAGAGAAAAGAATGAAGGGTGTCGCGAGCTTTTATAAGATAGAAACAATGACGTCACGTTTACGCAGGAGACAGTGAACAAACATAACATGAAGATTACTCAACAGCTTGATCGAGACATGACAGTCATATCATAACAAAACACTTACAACAACAACATAAACCTATCACAATAATCAGTGACATAAAATCTTCCTCACACAATTCAATAAAGAACAACTCCCCACCCCCTCCCCCCCAAAAAAAAAACACACCGCAACATAAAGACACATTTCCAAAAATAAAATAAAAAATGTTTTACGTCGGAAGACCAAATATTTTTTTATTTTTTTGGTGTTGGACGGCCGATAACTTGCAATCTTTCTTCTGACTTTTTTTTTTCGGGGGGGGGGGGGGGGGGGGGGGGGGGGGCAGTATCGGCAGTAGTACTACCATTACACCATTACATACAAATCTTTTTTAAAAAATTAAAACAAGACTTAGCAAAGAAAAATAAAAGAAACAAAACAGAAAAAAAAAAACAAAAAAAAATCAAGCAAAAATAAACAGAAGAAAAAGACTGGCCTCTTACTCTTAAGCAGAAAGAAACAGTTCTATAATAAACGAGAATACGATTTTTCGCCGGGAGGCCAAAATCTTGGTCTTCCTAGTTCCCTAACCATTTCCTTTCTCAACTTGAAACTTGATGTTTATGATTGTGGAAATCAATTGTTCCGTTGGCATAATTATAAAAGTGATTCAGAGTAATTTCAGCCCAGAGATTGTGGCCTAAACTAACTGTTCGCGAGAAGACACTGAGTCTGAGTGAGGCAAGAGACAGAGACAGAGGAGTGAGAAAAACTTTTTACTTACTTCAGAATACTTTTCTGAAGTCTTTTCGACAGTTCAACCCCAGATATGGAGCTTTTACTGTCTGATATCTTCCCTAAATTGATGGGAGTGATGTTTTCCATCTCTGACATCCTGAGAATTGTGTGAAAAAAAAATATTAATCCAATGAATCACCTGTCACTGTCACAATTGTCACTTCAAGAATGAGAATGAGAATGTAAATAAATGGGTATCTATGCGAAATGAACCAAACTTGAGACGAGCGACAAATTTATAGAGGAGATTGATGTCCCTTGAAATCTATTTCTCCTCCGAATATTATTTTCGAATCCTGTAAAAAAAAAAAAAAATTAGATGTTTAGTTTATATTTATATCTCTCGATTTAAATTCAATAATATGTTGTTTTTTAAGTATAGTTGAATCGATGCGTTGAGTAAACAAAAAAATATTATATTTGGCGAAACTAAGGAAATTGAAAGAAACGAAAGCGAAAGTTAAGCAAAGATCTATAGAAAAGATTTTGGTTCAGAAAATATGTTTATTCGTTCTCTTCGAAGCTGTTGGCTTTTAGGTATCCTTGACGGTTTTGCAAACCAATTATTTGAATTGAAAATTTCAACGTCTTATAAATGAAGGCTTTTACTTTTTCCCTGCATTAGTATTTATAAGGCCATAAAATAGTGTATTCTGTAACAAATGGCAACCGAACATGAACGAAATTTTAGGACCCATTTTTATGAGAAAGTTGGATTTAGAACTGTTGAAGAAAAAAAGTCAATTGAAGTCCTATTAAGTGAGCAGCCAATTGACAAGGAAAAGCTTAGAAACTTCTGTCGTAATCATGGAGTGCCAGCGCTTTATCGGAACTATGTGTGGAAAGTCCTGCTGGGTAAGAGTAAGAGTGTAGTCAATTAGACTAATTATCTAGACGTCTAGAGTCTAGATTAGATAGACTTAGACAATATAATTGCTTGATTGTTTTGTTTTTGTTTTTTTGTTTGTTGTTTTTTTTTTGGGTGGGGGGGGATTGTTTCTAATCTTGTTTTTTTTAAATGCTTTGACATATTATTACCATGCACCCCCAAAATTAATTTAGTTTGTTGTTGGGGTTTGTTTTTTTTTTTTTGTTTTTTCTTTCTACTAATAATAATAATACTTTTTGCTAGGGAAGTCATGATTTTGTTCTTGCAAAGTAAAGCTGTATTTTCATTCGTTATCATATATTATAGAACTGTTTCTTTATGTTTTGGAGTGGAGTTGTTATGTTTTTATTCTTTATTATTTTGTTTTTGTTTTTTTTTGTTTTTAGGCCGTATAATAATAACTTATGTGCCTGTCACCATGGTGACAGATGGAGAAAGAATAAGTGACCAAGTAATGACCATACATTTATACGGAACAATCATTACATGTCATACCCCTAAGAAGACATCCATTATATAGATAAAAAGACAGAAAAGTTAGAACAAAGTAGACGATTTGAACCAATGACCAATAAGGCATGCTGTAAGCAGCAAACAATCTTTTTCATCATTACCCTGGCTGTTTTTTTATTATTTATTACTGCTCCCAAAGACGCTAAAATTGTGAAGTCTAGCCAACAAAATAAAAGGGAATGGGTTGTAAGTAACTAAATAATGGCACTCTTGTGGCCTCACGATAAAGCCATTATCCTATTACAGTTAATAGTGACATTTTTGTTTTTAGGGTTAATTTTGAAAGATGTAAAAAATGTGGCAATGGTCTGTAATTGTTCCAAATAAATATTGTGTCACAGACAGATGATTCCAATTGCCAGCTTAGACTTTTCTAAATATAATGTCTCACTCCTTTTGAGCATCGTGTAGCTAGGTATAAACAAAATGTTTCCAATAGAGGTTGTTTTGTAAAACACGAAATTTAACAAACATTGTATGTTTATTATTGATTAGTGAATTATAGTGATCACAATATGTGCCACTATCCAGGTGTGCTTCCTTTGCATTCAACAAACCAAGATTTTGTCTGGACTCAAAGGAAGGAACAAGTGAGAGAGTTGGAACGGGCCTATATTCTCTTGGCATCTGAATCTTTGGATGCCTCTGTGCCACACAAAATGTTGAAAATGAAACTGATTGAGGAGGGCTCTATGCCAATGCAAGATAAAATTTTGGTAAGTTATCCAACGAATTAGACCCAACGTTGTCTCATAATGGGTCCTCCAATGTAAATTTTGTAAATAATCTGAACTAGTTATAAAATGATATGATAGTACACTCAAAAACCATTTGTTTTTTAAATGTTGATTTTTAAAAAAGATTTCTATTCTCGAATTTTTATTTCTATTTTTTATTTTTAAATCCATAGGATAGGGGAGAGTGGACAGAAGTCGAGATCTCCTCATAACGTTGAAACTGTTGGATAAAACAACAATCTGTGTGATTAGTTTTTGTTTCATATGTGTTATTCTTTAGGTTCTTCATCAAGTTTAAACAAAGACAGTATCGACCCCCACTTTCATTACAAAAAAAAAAGACCTGATTTTTCCACAGATAATTAAATGGGCTGCAAATTTAATAGAAGCTCATGCATTATGGAGTCCATAGGGAACATTGATCCTTATTAATCAGCCAGGGTGGATGACTGTGGACAATTTCATTAACGTCATTCAATCATTAAATAAACACGTGGCCCACACAAGGAACACCCAGTCTCTATCACAATGGATAACCATATCTCATACATTGATATAGGTGCAAGATTTCCACCTTAATCTGGATTTCTGGCATTTTAAAATGGAATTTACTTTATTTCTGGCATCTAGTTCATCTCAACATTATGCCATACTGAGGCAATTGGTCACATTTCAAAATAAGTTTCTGGCTTTTTTTAATTTGTTAGAATTGGATTTCAGGCTTTTTCAGCCTGACCTTCTTACAATCTTGTATTTCTCTTGAGTTTGCCTAGAAAGACTTTATCCAAATAATGCAATTCGTAAAATTATGTTGTTGTCAATTACTTTAGACTCAAAGGTGATGGATACATGGTCCATATTCATAGTCCACAATTTGGCACATAGCAAATATTCATATAGACAACATGTAGGCAATATAACCTTCCCCAATATTCAAGGGAACAGCTGCAAAGACAAAAAAATTATTTCATATTTGATGTTAATTTTAGTGGTATAGATTTGAATTAACGACATGGCTCCTTTTGTTGATGCATCATTTGATATCCTTTGATATATTTTCAAACCTTTTAATGTACTTTTCTGTTATTCAAGTTTTGCTTCATTTTCATGAGTTAATTATCAAATTAACTTTGTAAATCATTTGTTGAGAAAACTTATCAACAGGAACATAATCTGCACTGACCAAGTTGAATCCTCGGGTAGGATCTTTCACACATGATAAAGAGCTTCAGTGTAAAATGTGTATCTGGTTAGTAAGAGCATTGTCCCTGTTGAAAATATAATTGTAATAGCATCTTACGAGCTTCGTGCCTTGTCCTTTATGACAAGCATTGCCGTTGGCTTGGGACCCCTTTGAGCATGTTTAATGGGATAGTACTTTTTTTTTTTTTAGAAATGTTTTATAACTTATGAATATTTTTTGCTTTAGAAATGAATTATTTTTTAATTATTATTTTAAACTGTTGAGCATTATAACTCAGTGATTCACGTAATTGTAATGTTTTTTTGCCATGTTTAGAAATTCTCAAAAATGTTTATTGACAGGAGCTGTTTTATACTACATGTCTTTCGACAAATTTAAAAAATGATTTTGCTGTTCTTCAACTTTTTTTTTTTTGTCTATCTCACTATAGGATTCTGAGCCAAGCAACCAGTATTATTTTTCTATAGCTCGTGCTGTCAATGGCCTTGTGAGCTCTGATGTTGATCTGTACTGGATCTCTACCCGATTCTTTCACTACATATCACAGTCTTTTTATCCCTCTCTCCATCTTTATGTAAGTACAATCAATACTTTTCTTTTCTTTTTCTTTTTAGAGTATTATATTTTAAATTACTGGAATTTACAATGCCTCACCATTTTTATGCTGTAAAACAGTTACTGTATGCTTCATTTATTTATTTTTTAAAAAATAATGTAGCCTTATTGGTTCCAGTGTAAAAAAAAAATTGAGAATGGTGTGTTAGTGCGGCATTTTTAACTATAGTGTTAGTGAGATCCGTTGGATCTAGGGGTTCTACAAATGAAGAGGAATTGATCTAATTTGTGTTGAAAAGATTGTTAAACGAATGCTCTGTAATAATGTGAGCATATCTGTGTATTTGTTTCTGTGTATATGTATTGGTGGATCATCCTTTCCACCACCAACACTTTCCTTCTGATACCAATATTCAAGTTGTGACTGTAGCCAGGAACAGACGTGCTTGGTCCCGATATGTGGATTCCCTGTGACCGTGACACTTTTATGCTGATGTAGCATAGCACCTTATAGTACTTATAGGCGCCGTACTCATGTACAATGCAACTCATACATACATACATACATAAGTCTTTTATGATATTCATTTCTTCCAGCCCGATTGTGTAGTTCGATGTTTGAGGCAGGAAGACCACGACCAACGTCTGTACCAGCACTTGTCAGATCATCTTGTCCTCAGTGCTCTACCCCTATTAGAATGGTTTCACATTTGTTTCTCCAATGTGTTGCCGGAGCAGTCTCTTGAATTGTAGGTATTTTCCTCTATTGTTGTCGTAAATGTGACATACCAGCTCAGTTTGGTTAGCGTTATGTCGATGATAGGATATGGAACGTTTCAGTTTGAATAATGTGAGCATGAGTCAGAAAATGGGACACATGCATACACTTAACAACGTTTTAGAAACATTGAAACAGATATTGAAAAATATCTCTACATGTTATAACAGAGCAGATTATAAATTGTGAAATTTGAGCTGACTAGAAATGCTTTTATTGAGATTAATACATGTAGAGTTTTTTCTGAGTCAACACAACATTCTTGTCAGACTTCATTGAGTCAACTAATTTAATATGAATGAAGAGCTTTTTTTTTCCTATTTATATTTGTTTATGTAGAAAAAAAGAAAATAAAGTCCTTTTTCAGAATATCCCAATGAAGTGAAAAGTCTTGTTTGGTGCATTATATATAATCAGAATTTAGTGTTTATAAGAGACTTTCTATTTCTTCAACTGCTAAAAGACACTTGTAAAGTAGTATGAAATAGCTAGTGTATTTTAAAGATAAGAATTTTTTTTTTCTCAAAACCCTTTTTATATACTTTGCAATTGACAGGTCTGCTGATTTCAATGAAACTGACTTGTATATGTAGACTAATATTTTTTTTCTACCTCAGAGTGTGGGATAAGATTATAGGTGGATGTAATGCTATTCTTATCTATGTGGCAGTAGCCATTCTATTGGTACTAAAGCGACCTTTGATGGCTATGCGTACAACACAGGAGATGCTCAACATCTTGAAAAAGGTTGGTGTGTATTATAACCTTTTGCTTTTAAGATCAGAGTGATACTAAACTGCTAGAAGCTGTGGACTGTAAAAAGTAATAAACAAAAATAAATATAACAGCTTAAAAATTTTTTTAAATGCCAAACACAGTACGTTTCGGGCTCAAAACCCTTCTCCAGCCAACAACAATAAAAACATAATACATAGCTAAAAATCCAGATCTATGACTAAATTTTCTGTAAGTGTTCTTAGCTTTTGAAGGTGATCATGTGTGTTAAGGTATTAAGGCAATTAGAAGATAAGAAGAAATTCTGATTGAAAGAAATTTTGATTTCTATTTAAAGGTTTAAATTATTATTTAATTTACTATTTAATATATTTTTAAACAAATATAATACGTATTGCACATCTGTCTTGATAAAGTGGGGGGAGGGGAAGGCTACAATACCATACGCCAGGCAAGTCATTAAGGGAGAGGTTATACCAAGATTGCACAATTTCAGATCTGCTGCAGATCCATATTTAATCTGTATATACAGATTTTTTAAAGCCAAATTTGAATTATTATTTTTTTTTGCCTTCAGGTTCAGATTTTCTAAACTAGGTTTTAGAGATAAATTGCCAAAGATATTGCTATTTTATTTAAAAATTGGTATGTAACCACACAACATTTCGTGTTTACATGATTGGGGCTAAAGGCCGAACGTTGTTTGTTTTGTGTTGTTCCCTTATTTATGTGTCACATTTACTCCCTTTATATTTTTCTCCATTTTATTAGCTCATTTAGGCACCTCTAGTTTTTGGTTATGTAACCACAACTGCAAAATTCTAAAGCATTTCTAAGTGACAGCCATTGGAATGCGTATGGAAATCATACATTTAGGACTGATACAGATTTTTTGGTTGTATTTTGAATTTTCCCTGAAAACATATTATGCAGATTTGGTTAGTTCCCATTGGCAGGTGTGCATTGAGAAGTCCTGGTATACAGGGAATGGATATATCCGGAGGTGGCAAAAGCAAGCCTGTCACATGACAAAAGCCTTCTGATATCAAGGTCATAAGCAGATGATTTCAACAGAGACAATTGTCAAGACAAATACACTATGAGCTCACTGCCCTTCAAGAAAGAATATTGATATACATGTGTGTGTGTGTGTGTGTGTGTGTTTGTGTGTGTGTGTGCATGTGTGTGTCAGACCTGGAAAATGTCTGACATATTGGATTTCCCACAATATCTCCTCAAATCTTTTTACTCTTTTCATAGTAATTTTGTACTTCACGTAAGCACATTGACTTAACCCTCTCCTTACCAACTGTAGGAAAATCGTCACATTCTTTATGATATAATCAACATTTTTCTCATTCAGATTTCTGGTGTACATCAAAATATTTGAAGAAATATTCTGTTATAGTAATACAAATTTAATGCTGTGTTGTACAGCTTGTTTTGCTGAACAAAATCATGTATAGCACTTACTTTTATTCTTTTTGAATTAGAGTTTAAAAAATAATTTTTTACGATGGATGGGTATGACATTTCAAGGAAAATCCAGAAAATGGTCAGTAAGGAGAGAATCAAAAAGACACTGTGCATTCTATGAAAAGTTTTCAGACAATTTTGTCAGCTGCTATTTACAGGTCATGTATGTACAGTGCAACCTCTGGATAACGACACCCCTGGATAGCAACATTGACCATTGGTCCCAATTTTTTCACTATATGTTATTAGTAATAAAAAACCTGAAATAGCGACATACATTTCAGTAAAACCCCTGTTTAGCGACATTGTTATTACAATAATCAGCATTTGATATCGAAGCTTGACACCCGACCATCGTCATCTCGTACTCTTAACCAATAAAAAACACATTTTTTCCTCCCAATGAGATCGCTGTGTTACTAACCTATCAGAACACGTTTTAAAACTTCCTTTATTCATCCCATAGGGGCATTTGTCTCTAGAGTCTATTCCAAGGGAAGACTGGAATAGCCCAGTCATCAGCCGCAGTGCAGCACTGCAAATTGAGCTAAGGCGATGTGACTTGTTCGAGGCCACACAGCACAGCGCGGGTGATCGAACTCAGTACCTTTCGGGTACGAAGCAAAGACTGTACCACTAAGTCACACTGGTAAAGGTCTGGTATTTATATAAAACTACTCTTCATTATCCCACTAAAAGACATATTAGATGAGGACGAATAGAAAAGAACACAGATTAACAATAGCTATTGACACTAAAATTCGTGGTGATTAAGTGAACTTTTGTTTCATTCATTTTCTTGCTTTGTATCAGATTCCTGATGATTGCGGAGACAAGATTGTCAATGAAGCAATAGAGCTCCTCCATAAATACGGATGTGAAGTCCCTCCCAAATTTAAAAATGACAATGATGGAGTCTTGTCTACAGCCTCTGATTTCCGTGACAGGATGAACTCAGTAGCAGCTATTCCAAATCGAAGGCCTGCTCATGGACATGATATAACAGGTCAGTTTTTAAAATTGGATTGCTTTTGTATATATTTTATTCTATGAAGTAACTAGTGCTGTGTATTTTTCTTACACGTTTGATTTCTAAACACTAAATTTATTTTTTTTTTAATATTTCGCGCCTTATGTTCTACTAAGGAACCAAGAGGATAAGTAAGTAAGTAAATATATATTTTCTGACTCAGGCCCTGCTAAAATGGCAGTAAAATTATCTACAAACTTGGCAATATCCACTAAATGTGCTCAATGTGCTTTATGGGATCTTAAGCCAACAACAAAACTAAATATGTAGGTTGAATCATGGAAACTGTAAGGCGCTGTGATAATTTCTTTACAACAGAGACACTGCTGTTACTGGTCAGGTATTAGTTTTGCTTTATTAAGTATACTCATAAATAACAAGATTGAAAGTTCATCTTTCCCATTAAATCTGGAGACTAGTATTATTGTTTGGTATGATTTATTTTTGTAGAATTTTTATTTTGATGTGAATTTGAATTTTCTTTTAACTTGTGGACCTTGTTGGTTATAATTTTTCTTTTTTTAATTAAAAAAAATGGTAACCATGGTGTTTCTGTTCCACCTAAAAGGGAATTACACGTTCAAACACATTTTTTATCTGTGTTGCATATCTTCACTATTAGCACTTATGTCACATCTTTCTTTTCTCACAATCTGAATTTTTCCCTTCATAGAACAAAAGCACTATTAGCACTTATGTCACATCTTTCTTTTCTCACAACCTTCTCACTACCTCAATTTATTTCCTTCATAGAGCAAAAGGGATGACTGCTTAATTAAACGGGACTGGAACTTATTTTGATATCACACACTAACGTCAATATACCAAATATAACCATGATTGCTTTCATATTTATAATATAATTCAGATCGACTTTAAAGTTTTACCAAGTGGCTCAAAATATAATTGTATATTATATGTATCATTCATAATATTATCATTATCATCATCATCATCATCATCATTATTGTTATTATTATTATTATTATTATTATTATTATTATTATTATTATTATTATTATTATTATTGTTATTATTATTATCAATTTTGTTGTTGTTATTATCATTATTGTTGTTGTTATTATTATTATTATTATCAGTAGTAGTAGTAGTAGCAGTAGTAATGGTTGTAGTAGAAACAGTAGTTGTAGTAGAAAACAATTTTTATGAATGTATTCACCAAGCCAATTAAACCAGCATTTCTTTCTTTAAATAGATTCCCAATTATTATCTATCACGATTTCTATTCATTGTTTATATATATATACATTCTTTTTGTCTACAATAATGATGTTACAGGCTAATTCTAATCCAAATATTTCAATAAACCACCAAAGCCATTATTATTAACCATTTTGCAGTATTTATAATACTCATCATATTAGTATTGATTTCATCATAATCATCATTACCATTATCATTTTCATCATGTTCATCATTATTGTAATTACTGCTATAGGTTCAAAAGTATCAGAATTCCGAGGTAGGATTAGCTCTGTTAGTATTCCCCTCCGGCGACCAGACAAGATTTTATCATCAGGTAGATAATATGCTGAGCACAACAATCATAACGCTTAGAAGTCGACATCAACATTTCCTTTGGCGCAATCATAATTGCTTTATTAATTCCTCGCTTCTAACCAAAATAATAAAAAAATATTTTAAAATAACAATAACCAAATGAAACTGATTATATTAGTATGCTTCAAATGTGAAATCTTAGATACTTTAGAAAATCGCTTTAATAATTAATCGCCATCTGCATTTCATACTTGATTTACCGCTTGCAACATGCTTTTGCTATCATATTCTCCTGTTGCCTTTTACTTCCTGTACTTTAATTAAAAAGTTAATCAGAGCCATAAGGTCCAAGGAGTCCCGATTTTATCCCACTTTCTGTGGCATTAAGCAGACAGATACCATTGCTTGATACCCTTTGGATAAGATGTCAGTCTATCATAAAGTACTTTCCACCAAACAAAGAGGTGAGATAAAACTTCAGTTCTGCCTGAAATCGAAACTGGTTCCATTGCTTATGATTATGAGTCAAGTTTTCTACGATTTGAACCATTTAGACCTCTGTAAGAGTCCCATTTATATAATTAGTAATAATAATTCTACAAGGATGTGTCGTAAAACGCACTTATAAACAATCATGACTGTCTTGTACTGTATACATTGGACTTTGGGTAGCCAATTAAATTTTTTTTAAGTGGAATTGTTTCATCCCACTTCTTCTGTATTAAAACATGTCCTGCATAATTTTGAACGTTATGAAGATGGTTCATGTTTTCAATTGAAATGCCGGGCAATAAAAAATTGCAGTAGTCCAAATTTGAGGGATCTAGTGATATAATAGTTTTCTTGCAAGAATTTTTTGTAAATATGATCTCATGTGGCTAGTATTTTAGATATTACAGATGGCATTTCATTTAATTGTTTTGATATTTAAAAACAAACAGTAACACCTTTATACAGTCGTGTCTCTCTAATCTCAAACTCCACAATCTGGATGTCTCCATTATCCAGACAGGTTGCCTGGGAACTTTTTTTTTTTCTTCTTTATTTGTACAATTTAAGGACTGATTCCAGTGTGTAATCCGACAAAATGCTGGGAACGGAGGTGTTCGGATTGGAGAGATGTGAGTGTATGTATTTTAAACTACCACACTGGGGACCTTAGCTGGAATTTGTATATATCAATTACGAGATGGTGGTGTGACAAAAAGATTTATCATGGCTGTAAGAAATTATGTACTCCTTATTAGGTAAGCAAATGGCAGAATAGCAAGCAGGGAAAAGGAAATGAGATATATGGTATAGTGACATTTTACTATTATAACTAAAATAATGACAAGATTATATTTACCTGTCCAAGCCTGAAGCAGCAACTTTTGCATGAAACCCTCATTGAAAATCAACATGTTGTATCCCTAACTACCCACCTGCTCTTTTACTTATAGAATTGCATGAATATGATTTTTACTCTTCATTCTCATCCTTAAAACAACAATGTGATTCTATTTATAGCATAATATGTTCCAGATTTTGATGATCACTAATGACACCATTTTCATTGTTTTAAATGCCCATTTTATTTTTTCAATAAAAAGACATTATGTTAAGTGGAAGAAGCTAGGCTATGGGTAATGTCAACCTTCCTTAATGTCAACCAATAATTCTGGTTCGGCAGTTTGGGCTTTATCAGCATTCCACTGTATAGATATTATGCGCTTGGCTAAGAAACTCACAACATTGCCATCCGGAAATATAACGGACCAATACACAAAACTATATGTAACCTTAAACGTTTATAGTCTGGTTAATACAGTTCAGTGAAATTTACTCATAAACATGGATGGCAAAAAACAATAACAAAGACCTGAGTAACGTCAACTTCGTTCTATATATTAACTGAGAGCACCTTGTACTATGAATGTATTAGGTCCACTTATGGTATATTTCGTTCATTTACCTATACATAGTTTCATTTCCGATGCACACTCTACCAACCAATATTTTTCCCCTTATGCTTTAAATATTTTTTTATTCTCTCAATCCTCCTTTCACCCTGTCAACCATAATTATATTTGTGACCAACCACTCAATCACGTATTATATCAGGGTGGAAGTGATGCAGAAAATTGAATTTATTGTCTGAATTATTTAAAAAATCAGTTTAAGACCATAGAGGAAAAAGGCAGGAAATCAAATTTTATGAATTATGCCCCTTAGCATATCATTCATTTGTCAAAGTTTAATATGAAAATATGAATGTACTGAAGAAGGGCACCAATATCGTGATAAAGAGAAGAGGAACAAAAAATCTAATGCAGAGTAAAAAGACTTCCAAAATTTAAATTTGCGTTTCTTAAAACAGAGTCAGTGTGGCATGTGTGTTTTTTTCCCCTGGGTTCTTCAGCTGAGCAAGTGAACTTTTCCTTATTGTCATTGTACCTTTTGTCTCAGGTCTTGTTTACTTTATCTAAATCCTTTGACTATTCTATTATATTCCTTTTTACTGGTGCTGGAATTGTAAAACCCTGACATTTTTGCAACCACTGTAAAATCCCTAAAATCAATCAAATTGAAAATTTGTTAAATTAAATGCTTTTCATCAAGGGAAGTAATTGTTGTTATTTCTTTGAATTAACATAGAATAAAAATGAAAGTTTATAATTCTGATTCGTCAAATCTCCGCATCTGTTTCATCTCACATAAATATAATGCTAGATTGACACTGGTGGTTTCATTTGGCGTCAATAAGTAATATTGAATCTTACCTGTCTACGGCCTCAGAGGCTGCAGTTGTGAGTTGCATGAAAGTAGAATTCTGACAACTTAGGTTATGAATTGAATTAAAATCCAGCTTGAGATATAAATCAAGTTGTGAAAGACTTGAACAATTCCATTGTCTGTTGAAAACTTTAATGGCTTCTGTGTCAGATATAGGGGTTTAATAATCCCTCTGCATTATTAGTTTTAATAAAAGTTGAATATCAATTTGAATCGTGTCTTTTAAATGCATGAATAACATGGTCCATTTTCAAGTAAATTTTAGAGTCAACAATGTGTAGATTGAAAATCTGAAAGAGGAAAAAGTGTATGAAACAGTGCCAGGTGATGTGAACATATTTACAGGTTTGAAAACCGGATTCTATTATATACTCGAATCAATATCATTAGTATATTATATTATTCAAAGTAAAGAAGATAACAATGTTTAGTCATCAAGACAGACTAAGGGTCCTAAAAAATATAAAAAATATATGGATCAACAAATTTTATCCAGTCACACTTTTTCTGCTGTTTGAATTTTATTGATTTTGTCGGATTAAAAGATAATTTTGTTAGGGTTTTTTTTCTAAATTTTATTTATTGAAATGTGTTTTTAAGTAGTTGTATTTTGCGTTGGTTTGAGAGTATTTCCATTACAACAAGGAGACCATAACGCCAGTATCAGGTAATGCTATATAAGTATATCGCAATAGATATTTACTTGTCATGTCTAGTAAGTGATGTTATCTTAGTTTTGCTCATTAAAGGCACTCAAGAATTCCTTCCACTGTTTTGTTGGTTTTTTTTCCACCTATAATTTTTATAGGAATTAATGTCATTATAAATGCAAAAATGATATAAAAATTCACTAAACAAACTTAATGTTTACCATTGTCATTTGAGTTCTCGGCTTAGGTGGTGTTATGGTTAGCTCAGACACTCTCTCTCTCTCCCTAATCTGGAGAATGTGTCCAGATCCCAGGTCCTGCCTTTGTGCTCACTCTGTCTTTAGATCAAGCAAAGTTGAAATGAAATGGTCACCCAATAACCCAGGTTGTCCCACTTACGGAGTAATTCCCAACGTCCACTCTGACATGGGAGTCTCTTCACTTATTTTATACTACTTTATTATTTTATTGCATGATTGTTAGAACCTGTAATTTATATAGATGGTGATGAAAGCATGCAGCCAAAATAATGTATTGTTGCATAATGGAATCCAAATTTTAAACTATTATTATTATTATTATTATTATTATTATTATTATTATTATTATTATTATTATTATTATTATTATTGTTATTATTATTATTATTATTATTATTATTATTATTATTATATTATATTATTCAAAGTAAAGAGGATAACATTGTTTAATCATCAATATAGACTAAACGTCCTCAAAAGAAAAAAATGTTGATCAACAAAAAAAAATTTTCTGCTCTCTGAATTTTATTGATTTTGTCGAATTAAAAGATAATTTTGTTTGGGTTTTTTTCTTCTAAATTTTATTTATTGAAATTTGTTTTTAAGTAGTTAGTTGTATTCAATACTATGTATTTATAACAGCTCAATGTGAAAATAGTGAACTTTTTCTATTGCATACTATCCACTCAATGTGGTCAAAGCGCTCTGAAAGGAGTTCCAAGCCAACAGCAACACTCAACATGTAGGGTGAAGCATGCAGCCTAAAAGATATTAATAATTTATTTTTTAACTGAGATAAATCTGTTACCAACCAGATAGTTTTACTCATGAAAATGAGAAAAACGCTTTTTCCAAGGATTCAACTTTTCAGTGCCCACAGTTGGATTTGAACCTTTGGCCGACAGGTTGCATAATGCATAATTCATTTATCTTTTTAACGGGGGTGTAAAAAGGCTCCCATTCCCATCCGCTGTCAATCAACTGTCGGATGTGTAGGTAGCATAAATTGTAAGTTATATAGATATACAAACATGGCTGGCCGTGGAATGAATGTGCCCATTCAATGAACATGATGATAAGTCGATCAACTCAAAATTTATCATTCAAGTGTGTTAAATAAAATTTGAACTTAAATAGACTACATTTTTCGACTTTGTTAGAAAACTTCATAGAGCTTTTTGTTTTAGGCATGCAGAGATATTTTCTGCATTTGATACCTTATACTTATATATTTCACTCACTTATTGTAAAATTCATCATGAAATTATTTGTATTCAAAATAATGAGAGGAACTTCTATCTAGTATCAATTCATGTACTTTCATCTCATTGTCATATTCACTAACCATGTGTTGTGCATACACAACCCTTGCCTTGCGCTAAAAATGATGGTATCTGTTTTTGATGGGATTTGACGATTAGAAAACAGATTTTTCAATATAATCATAATGGTGTCCAAGTAATCTCATAATACACGCAAACCATCTTCATATCAACTGTAAGCATCATGGAAAATTTGGTGACGATTGGTTTAGCGATTTCGGTATCTGATTTGCCAAATAAATAATAAGATATGATCCTATTTTCTTTCACAGGTTCTAATGAACACAAATTGAACACATCAAGCACAGCAACAAATCCATCCATACAACAACGTCACCATCATCAAGATGGTGGAGGATTCACTGGTTTTGGAGATTTTCGTAACAGAATCAATTCAGCCAGCTGCGCTCTCCGACGTCATGAAAGTTTGGATACCTCTTTGACAACCAAGGGAGGTAACAAGAAACAGCAAGCGCTGGACAGTAAGAATGTCGTTGTCCAGGTGAACAAAAAATCATCAGCCGAGAAAGTGAAACGACAAAGTGATATTGCTGAAGAGTTTAGTGCTAGCTCAAACTAAATTAGAATTGCCAGATTGTGTGCTTTATATGTCAAGTGTGTCTTTGAATCTTTATCTTTTACTTGTACAGCTATGTGGTATTGTGGTATGGTACTTTCTCTCTGACCGGATAGGCCTAGGGTTTGAGTCCGGCTCTACTCGGTGCACAGTTGAGTCCTTGGAAAAGGCTCTTTTCTCACATTCTCTCACCGTACTCGGGTGTAAAATGAGTACCTGTCTGATAACAGCATTTTATCTGTCCCAAAAAAATATTGTAATATCACTATCACCTAACAGGCATTATGTCTCGTCCTACATGTTAGTGTTGCTGATGGCTAGGGACCCCTTGTAAAACAATTTGAGCATATTTTGTGGATATTGCTCCATATAAATGCTCAAGTTTTTATTTTTGCTTTTTTTTTTTTGTTTTGTTTTTTTTTTTCACAGAACTCATGTCTTGAATCAAAGAAATGTTTGTATGTGTGTCAGTTTCCCTCTCGAATGTCCATGATAATTTTTTGATAGGCTGATTGAGGTCTGATGCTTTGTTTTTTGGACATGTGATTAATTTATACCCAAAGCTGATGTTACAGTTCGTTTAACAACTCAGAAATCAGCATAAAATCTACATTCGCAGGTTTGTGGGTTTGTTTGTTTTGTTTTTTTAATCATTCAACAGTACCATATTATAATTATATGCTCAACTCATCTTACATTGCCCGTGGTCCTTCAGGATCATAAATCTCATGGAGCCAGTTTTTATTTTGCGTTCAATGGACAATAGCAATAGCTTGCTAGCCTGTGGAAAGAGCTCTAGTCTCTAACAAAGTACCTTTTGCCAATCTAAGAGGCCCAGCTTTCCAATCACTGTTAGGTGCATAGATCAACTGTTCCTGTTGAGTGGGAGTCGAGTGCTCTATTAGTAAAATCTCAGTCAATTAACTGAAATCAGTCAATTTGTCAAATTCAAATATTTTAAAAAAGGAAAGAAAGAAAGAATTCACAAATCATAGTCGAATGACCGTAAAGTATTTAGGAGTGTTCCACGGCACTACGCATAGCTCATGGGGGCCGTTTATATTAACGATGGATATATTGCCAAGGATAAGCGACACTTTTTAGAATTGGCGTGTCTGAACACATCCCAGTGTAATTTCACACAGCCTTCATTAAATTATTTTTTTCACTTTCCAAACTTGTCGTGATCCCAACGGTAGCCAATTTTAACTGAGCCGCCGAGCAATAAATTTCACTGTTTCATCTAAGCCAAAATTGACCACATTTACAAGGTGGGTCGTAAAAGTATTACAAAGTAAAAAAGAGAAAGCCGGAAGTGCGTTATGTAGACACCTTTATAATCGGAAGTTAGGATAGAGATTGCTACAAACAAGCACATTTCGATTGGCTCATGTTGTAAACAAACTGGTTGACCGTTTCTTCACTGATTGGGTACCTAATTATAAGGAACAATGGTAAGTAGCCTAATTAATTCCTGTGCAAATCAGGACGTTTTCTGCCATTATTTTGCTCAAGCGAGCTTGCTGTTTACTGTGGCGATTTATCATTCATTTCGATTCTTTGGATTTTTCCGCTACGCCTGTCGAAGTTTCTTCTGATAATTCACTTCTCTCCTACTTAATAATAATTCAGTGTATTGGCCATAAGTCATTTTTATTTCAGTTTTTTTTCTGTCATGAATTGATTGAAAATCAAGTTTGCTCATTCTACATTATTCTAATGTTCTCACAATGACTGAGTAGTTTGTGGATTGCAATTCAGACTTGTCGAGCATCGATAAAGATGTGAGGAATAAATTCAATTGGTCATGGCTAGAAGTTAAAGATGATAATGGTGATTATTTTTTCTGACTATATCAGAAAAATTCCAGAGGCAGGAATATCACTTTGATGAAGTCATCTTTACTTATATGAATGACATGCTTATTTAGCATTCCTTCTACATCAAATCAATGACAGTCATACTCATACTTCCAGTAAGAAATAACACCATTTTAATGTATGTATCACTCTCCTCTCCAATGATGCCCTTCTTATTTTTTAAAAAATAAATTGAATCTTCAGTTTGTCGAAGAGTTTCAGTCAATTTTTATAGAGCTCATTTACAGGTCTACTCTATCTAGCAACTGAGCTACTGTGACCCCAACCCCATCCCTCCCCACCTCACATTGTTAGATGACAATATCTCCTCATGGTGTAATTTATTGTGTATATATATATATTATTTGCTAATACAAAACACACAAAGCATGATCTAATCATGATTGTGTGCTCTATGAAATTGTCATCGTCATCATCATCATCATTATTATTATTATTATTAATATTATTATTATTATTAATATTATTATTAATATTATTATTATTATTATTATTATTATTATTATGATTATTATTATTATTATTATTATTATTATTATTATTATTATTATTATTATTATTATTATTATTATTATATTATCATTATCTTTTTTTTTTGGTACATTATTCTGATATGGTGTTCAAAGTTTATTTCAATTATTTGTTCATTTGATTTCAGGAACGAAACAGCGGTGCTTGATTAATTTATTTACACAATCAGTATGTGATTTTATGATTGCAGATTGCAGAGATTGGTGATATTCTGGAGATAATAAAGAAAGATATTAATATTTACTCTCCTCTTAAATTTTTTAAACTAAATATTTGGTCTGAGATGCCCTGTATATGCTCACTTACACTCCAGTTTGGTTTCCTCAAACTTCTTGAAATAAATAATACTCTGAAACTGAATGTAAGCTTCAATTTAATAATCAAAAACAAATAAAATGGACGTTTCAGGTTTCCCCTTTATCAACAAAACAGGATGAATGAAACACTACAGACGAATGAGATAATGTGGTAGTGGCGTTGTTAAGATGATTCATCTTAACAACGCCACTACCACATTATCTCATTCGTATGTAGTGTTTCATTCATCCTGTTTTGGAAACCCGAAATGTCCATTTTATCTGTTTTCATATATTAAATTGAAGCTTACATTGAATTTCACATTGTTATTAATTTCTTCGAACTTCGAGCAGCAACATTTACATTAAAACTCCTTGGGACATGCAAATTCGAGTTGATGGTGAGGGGGGCAGTGTGGCCCATCAGTATAGACTTTGCTACGTACCTGAAAGATACCTAGTTCAAATATCCATCGCGACGGGTGGCCTTAAGAAAGCCACCTCTCCCTAGCGCCTGACATCTGGGTTATTCCAATCTTCCCTTGGCATAGGCCCTATGACAAATTTCCGCTTGAGGATGAAAAATAGGGAACTTTATTTTCTTTTACTTTATTGAAATGTTGAGGGAGAAAACTTTATACATGATATATTACAAGCTGTTGGTGTGTGTGGAAAGTGGCGGGGGGGGGGGGGGGTGTGCTATGTTACAACATTCAGTTACCATCGTAGCCAATTGTGGCGTGTGGCATTGAAATTAGAACGAATTGCAAAGTGATAAGAAAAAGCAGAGAGGTGTCAGTTATGCGAAACTTCAATGAAGTGTGTGAGTGACTGTCTGTGTGTATCTGCATGTGTATCATATTTTATACACACACATGCAGTGCAGATAGATACACACGATTAACACATACACAACTGTCAATGTCACCGCAAATCATCAGTGGTCGAAATCACTGGCACATTAAAATATTCTTTAATTTTAATTTATTTTTTTTTACATTGGCTGGGTGAAATTAGTTCGAGGAAACTGTGTTCGAGGCAAAAAGTTGTTTGAGGAAGGAATGGAATGATAACAAAGAATAATAAGGAAAAGATTTGGGACATTCGAATGAGTTTGAGGAAACATATACATGTCTGATAACCATTTGATTACAACAACACAAAAAAGTTCTTCAGAGTCATTAGGCTCATGGAGCTAGAGTTTATCCCATGGGATGGAACTTTTTCTATAATTGGAGATGAGATACACATTTGTTGTATTTGTTTTTAGGGTTTTAAGACGTCTGCGACATCAGATCATTTCAGCGACAGTAAAAAGGAAGATCAGAATCATAGGAAAAAAAAGTTGTTGAGGTTAAAAGCACCAAAGTCAAAGGGGACTGAACTGGTTCAAATTTGGAACTGAAGATTCCAAGAATAATCCACCGATGTGCCTATCCATGCACAAGCATGGAATTCCGTTATGAAGAATTTATTCAAATGTTTACAAAGTACAATACATTCAAAACAAATAACTAACAGTACAAGGAGAAGAATATCATCCTTCAAAAAAGAAGATTATACTATACATTTGACTGTCTCCCTCCTAGCTAAGGATCCCTGCCAGGACCATGGGGAAAAATTAGCACTCTCAATCCAAAACAAAAACAAAGAGCAACATGAAAAGAGTGAACAGATGTGGAAAATGAAAGTACAATACAGTGTACATTCAAAACAAATAACAAACGGTACAAGGAGAAGAACAGCATCCTTCAAAAAAGGAGATTGTACTATACATTTGACTGTCTCCCTCCTAGCTAAGGATCCTTGCCAGGAGCATGGGGAAAATGAACACTCTCAATCTAAAACAAAAACAGAGAGCAACATGAAAAGAGAGAATAGATATGGGGAATGGAAGATAAAACCAAGTAATCCCATTATAAGACAAAGATGGTATGCAACTCAGAAAATAGATTTAGGGGATAGAAGAATCAGCAAGTGACCTGCCCACCAAGGGTGGTTAAAAAAGACCCCACCCAGATGGTCAAGATAAAACCAAATATCATTCCAAGAGAAAAACATAAAGGGAGTTGGATTTAGGGGGGATATTTGTTTGTTTTGTTTTTTTAATGGTTTTACGGCACTTGCAACAAATTAATGTCATCAGCGCCAGTAAAAAAGAAAAAAATGGGATAGTAAAAAATTCTAGAATTGCAATGGGAGCTATCTATATTCATGTTTTCGTCCAACCTAGTCATCAATCACATGATTTGTTGCTGTACAACGATTGGACATTTCTCTATAAATGTAAACACGCGGCTACAGTGTAAATCTGATATAACAAGGATGGTGGGACCAGAGCAAAAGTCCTGTTATAGCCGATCCCTGTTACATCAGAAATACAAGGGAAATAAGCACATAATTGACTTTTCAAGTGATCTAATACATCGATTACCTCCCTTGCCAAAAATAAACTTGGTCATCAATCCATCCAACTATCAATCTATTATACTTCTTCTATTACTACTTCTACTACTACTACTACTACTACTACTTCCACTACTACTACTACTACTACTACTACCCACTACCACTACTACTACTACAACTTCTACTATCACTACTTCTATTACTACCATTACGACTACAACGATGAGAGAGAGAGAGAGTTATCTATGTTCCTGGCCGTGCGACAAGACCTAAAAATTTAGCAGTTTTCCTTCTTGATTGTTCCCGTGTGAAAAGGTCCCTGTTATAGCCGATTTGGTTCAAGTCAGACCATGCTATAACCGATAATTTTTAATAGAGACAAAGAGAGGTAAAAAACGGGGATTTGAAAAATCCCTGTTATACCCGATCCCTGTTATAACCGGGCCTGTTATAAATGGTTTCCACTGTATGTTCTTGAAAGTTGTAAATATACCCACGAGTCATGCTGAGCAAAATGACCAATTGTGACGTTGGATATTTCTCAAATTGTCAACACTTTCACTTTGTGGGTCATTTTGAGCACACTATGCAATGTGACCAATGACTTCGAGCATATGGAAAGGTAATATTATAGATCATCCCCATTAACTCACTCAATCCTATAGAATTTTGCTACTTTTCAAAATAGGAAAAAAAAAAGTATAAAAAATGAGCATGAGCATAGAAAGAGGTCTAATTTTATTCAACTACCATTAACATGTAAAAATTAAAAACATTAGCTTTGATACTACGCCTAAAAAATTTTCTCAGAAAAATGTAATACATAGGCATGGGGTAAAAGTAACCCGGGTAAACTACGGATATAGTCGGTGTTAGGGTTGAGTGAGTTAATGCACCCAAGAAAAGGTTAGACAAAGGGGAATTTGATCAAAAAGGAAACAGATGTAGATTCAAAAAGCACACTATCAAAGTACTTTGTTTGAGATCACCTAAATATCTCATCCTGACACAAGCACGGGTCCCCACAAAGAGGAACACACTCAAATGTTTGCCATGTAAAGCAAAAGACAAAAATATTAGAGTGCATAACATAGAGATGATTTACCAGACAAAATAATGTTTTTTGTTTGTTTTTAAGGGTTTTATGGCACTTGCAACACATTAAGGGAATATCAGCGCCAGTTAAAAGGAATAAAATGGGAAAGTAAAAAGTTCTAGAATTACAATTAAAGCATCCAAGAAAAGGTAAGACGAAGGGGAATTGGTTCAAATAAGGAACAGATGTAAATTCCAAGAGCACACTATACTATCAGTGTACTTATTTTGAGATCACCTAAAAGTCTCATCTAGACACAACCACAGGTCCCCATACTCAAATGTTTTACAGATCATATATAATATAAAGAAACATAATACAGCGCATAACAGAGAGATGATTTACAAGGAAAAAAAATATCATCTCCCAAAAATAACTATACATTTGACTGTTTCCCTCTCAGCCAGAACCAGGACAAAACCAATTAATCTCATTCCATGACAAAGACAGAAAGCATGTTGGGAAACAGATATAGGGGGATAGAAGACTCCCTGCCGACTATGGGAGGTCAGGAACCCAGATAATGGTCAGGAACCCTGCCCAGATAGAGGGGATAGAAGACACAGCAAATGACTTCCCTGCCATTATGGGAGGTAAAAAAAAAAACCACCCAGAATTATCTATTTCAACTGGGGGTAATTGCAAACGGAACCAAAAACGAAGAAATGTAATTGCAATGATATTGATTTTGTAGAAATTTATTCTAACAATAACAGAGAGTAAATAAAATATTTAAAACATACAGCAACGTTATTATTCATGCGTTATATTGATGCTTACCTTTTAATGACAACATAAAATATTAAGAAAAAAAACAAAATTTAACATTTAAAATAAAATTTAGGTTGAGGGTGAAAAATCGGTGACCTTTTTAATAATAATAAAAAAAAGAGTTTTCTTCCATATAAAAACATGTTTCATTTTATTTCCAGTCACATTTTTAAAAAAAACATTATAACACCAATCATGCCAGACAATTGAATAAGATCGCATAAATTCCAATTTCAAATACGCAATGAGAAGAGCTTAAGTCAAAAAGTTTTTAAAATCAAAAGGACACCGGGGTTAAATTTAAAAGGCATTTAATCCAACATTTCTTAACACATTCTACTGTATTTAAAAACTTGAGCTTTTACAAAGGATCCCTGACCAAAAGCAACACATAACATGTAGACGCGACACAACACTTGTTAGGCAATATTACAATTTTTTTTCGGACAGGAACTCATTTTACACCTGATTACAGTGAGAGAATGTGGGTAAAGACCCTTTTCCAAGGACTCAACTAGCGCCAAACAAGGCTCTAACCCAGGAACTTCCGATCCGAACGCGAACATAGCCGCATGATTTACAATTGATTTTGGACTCCAATTTACACAATTTATTTTGATTTGTGTTTTATTCTTAACAACAGGTTTAAAGATGTTGCCAGTAAAAGTATTGGATAAAAATGAATATAATATAACATCTTCTGAATTGAAAAGAAAAGGTAAAAAGGAATGTTTCAGGCTCAAACCCTTCTTCAGAAAGCAATAAAGCCGAAATCAAATGATCTATTATTCAATGATTATAAGTATTCATATAAACAATATTTCCATTTAATATTGTATCTGTTGTTCACTGAACAAGGGTTTTAGCCCAAAACATACCTTGGTACATTTTCTTTTTCTTATTTTTGAAACTATCACATCCATTTTTGTTCAACACTTTACTGGCCCTTAATACAGTTACGTCAAACTCCCTAAATGAAGAAAAATATGTTTGTTTTATTTTTAAGGGTTTTACGGCACTTGCAACACATTTAGGTCATATCAGCGCCAGTAAAAAGGAAGAAAATTGGATGTTGAAAAGATTCTAGATGTACAATAAAAAGGACTTGAGGAAGACAAAGGGGAGTGGTTCAAATAGGGAACAGGTGTAGATTCCAAGAGCACACCATCAATGTACTTTGTTTGAGATCACCTAAATGTCTCTACCATACACCAGCACAAGATCCCACAAAGAGGAATTCACTCAAATGCTTACATTATACATTCAAATTAACAATACATAACAGAGAGATGATTTACATGGAAAAAATATCATCTCCCAAAACAATAACTATGCATTTGACTGTTTCCCTCTCCCAGTCAAGGACTACGGCCAGGCCAAAACCAAGTAATCTAATTCCAAGACAAAGACATGTTTTTTTTGTTTTTTTTTAAAGGGTTTTACGGCGCTAGCAACACATTAAGGTCATATCACTGATATTATCAGCGCCAGTAAAAAGGAAGAAAATGGGAACGTAAAAAATTCTAGAATTACAATTAAAGCACCCAAGAAAAAGGAAGACAAAGGGGAATTGGTTCAAATAGAAAACAGATGTAGATTCCAAAAGCACACCATCAAAGTACTTAGTTTGAGATAACCTAAAAGTCTCATCCAGACAAAAGCACAGGTCCCCACTAAGAGGAACACACTCAAATGTTTACAAATCATATATAATATGTATACAAAACATAATACAGTGCATAACAGAGAGATGATTTATAAGGGGAAAAAATATCATCTCCCAAAACTAACCATACATTTGAATGTTTCCCTCTCAGCCAGGGTATCCGGCCAGGGTCAGGACAAAACCAGTTAATCTCATTCTAAGACAAGACAGAAAGCAAGTTGGAAAACAGATACAGGGGGATAGAAGACATAGTAAGTACCTCCCTGCCCACTATGGGAGGTAGGAACCCCAGCCAGCAAGATAAAGACAAAGAAAGCAAATTAGAAAACAGATATACGGGGATAGAAGACACCGTAAGTGCCACCCTGCCCACTATGGGAGGTCAGGAACCCCACCAGAAGAAAAATATGATAACCTGATGACATTTAAGAGTATAAGATAAAGTATTAGTACTCCAGTGATCGTCACCGTTCTTGGATCATATGCACCTGGAAAAAAGTTTGAATGGGGAAAAAAAGACCCCAGGAATATGAGTAGTAGAGTGTTTGTTATATACAATATAGTACACTAATAGTATGTCTTTCCAGTCAGTCATGGTTTGTTTTTTTAAATCGTTAATAGTGCAGCACAGATATATCAACATCACAGCAGTCCTGTTCTCGTTTTTTTTTTATCTTGGGAAGGGGGGGGGGGGGGCAGTTGTTTTTTATTTTCTAATAATAGTAAAAGTAAACAGAGATCTTGTGCATTGACACACATTGTAACCAAAAGTTGATTATATCAGCTCGTAATTTCATACAATAATGGATCTGCAGCAAACAAAAACAAGAGATTATTAGCCGATGATGTCTATAATGCATTACCAGCCCTGTTAAGATTCTCCATTTAACATTGATTGATGATGCTTTTCAACTATTGGTTTCCATTATTTTAAAAATTCTTTTCATATATCGACATTATGTTTATATAATTAATTTATTCTCATCTCAGCCACATTGATATACATGCCATGCACTGTAGTCAAAGCAACTTAGACCTAGATTTCATCTGCATTTTACCATCTGGTGCTCAATAGAAAGTAAGACGTAGGAGGCTAGTCTAAACAGGCCACCAAAACAGATCCCAAGAGCATGAGAATTTTATCAAAACTGTCATGCTCTCTTAACAGTGAAAGATAGTGGGTTGTTAGAAGATGTATGGCCTGAGGGACGTGATACTCATTTCAAGGTGGATTAATAAGGGGTAGATAGGGTCTTATCTAAAAAAAAAATTAATTACCTATATAGGGCAGTTTTAATCATTCTGTATCATCATTATAGGTTTAAAAAAAAAACATTTATGGTGAAGGAAATACACTATCTGTGTTGATATCCGTTTTGGGTCCTGATTTGGGGGTCTGGCATCAAAAAGTAAAACAATCTTGTGGGAGATTTTCTACAAAAACTAATGAAGGAACAATCCCCATATTCTTCCTTCTTATCAACATTGTAGAAAATTGTGTCACCATAGAGAGATGTTACAGCTTTACGAGGTTGCGAATCAAAATTTTATGACAAAATTGATGTTAAAAATTTTTAATTAGGATTACAAGTCAAAATACATATACCCTATCAAAAAAAAAAAAATCTCTATGATGACATAATACATTATCTCTGTGATAACTGCAAATTTTTAGACAACATCATGAAATAGATTCTGAGAAATGTTTGACACAGTATCCCATACCCCTATAAAAATGACATATTAAGAAAATGATTTTCCGTTTTTCACACTATTCTTACTTCCCATACCCTTTTCGACATTGTTTTCCGTGCCTTTATAGTATATTTTAAAGAAATTGGACTTCAATAAAAATATTTTTAAGATCATAAAATATCGTTTTCAACCAAAATTTCAAATTCAATTATTTGAAGGACTTTACTAGTAATTAGACCAAACCGCCCCTTAATATACAAAACCATTCTGAGTACAGGGAACTGAAAAAGTTAATTAGAATCAATGCAATTGTAAACAGCAGTAAGGACTACGGGCTACAATATTTCTCTTTAAAATTGCACTTTAAAATGAGGTAGGAATTACTACAATAACATATTTACAATACTGATGTTAATATTAGATAAATTGTCAGTAAGTTTAAAGAGCATTTCACCAACTTAAAAAATATACGTAACAAAAAAAAAAGTATGGCACCACCATTTATGATGACCAATGATTCAAAAACTATAGCAACATTGAGTATATTATTAATGAACCACTTTTCGAAATATTCCTCTGCCATCTATTTGCTTTTAAAGTCATGTATTTACATTGTTTTTGTTGTTGGCTGAAGAATGATTCTGAGACCAAAACGTTTCTTGTTTGGTATTTTGTTGCTTTTTTCTTGTTTTTGTTTTTTTGAAGGTATTATATTTGTTTTTGTTTATTTCTTTTTATAGTCGACTGCTTCTACCGGATGAGTATTATGTTGACCCAGTAGAAACGTTGGTTTGTTATTTGCTGTATATATACAATATGTATAAGGTTCACCTTAAATCAACTAAAAGTTTGTTGACTTTTACTTTAAGCAAGATTGCCTTTATCAAAAATTGAAGGTAACATAATATTTTGTTATATTTTTAACCATAAAACTCGTAGAAAATTAATTAAGTTAAGTAGCAATGTATCTATCAATAGGGTGAGTGGGTGGTGTAGAAATTGCTCTTTATTGCAGATATTTTTGTTGGTTAGATCTTGTTGTCAATGTTTTGTTTGTTTTTATTTTATTTTTTTACATGGCATTGGCTTAAGTACTCTCCAATAGTTTTAAACTGCGTTTTTATTTGTGTTACTAACGTTTTTTGTTTTGTTATTTCATTCTTAATTGAAATATTCTACAAAATTTAAAAATACAGTGTGTGTAATGATTTACTTTTATTTAAAGAATTATTGTGTGAATGTTCAAAGGAAGATAATAAAATATTTTCATTGAGTTTGTTATGAATTACATCCCCTATTCTTTTATCTTATATTTGAAGGCTGGTTTTCCAAAACTTTTTGAGATTTTCCATCAATGAGATAAATTGAAACATAAATTTTATTTGAAGCATCAACTAGCACAATAATTTCCCCTAAATTTGTATGAATTTGAAGTTTAAATATATGATAAAATGATAGACCGAATGAGAAATGTTAGGGAAAATAATCCTCAACATCTCAAAATGGGAAAAACGGAGTGAGGGAGTTTTGGAAAAGCACTCTTCATCTGTTACCTATATTGTTAGTACATTGCCCTTGTCATTTATAGTTGTTTCCCCTTTTGGGTTTTAAAGAGAATGTTCTCAACAAAAAAGTACTCTCATGTGCTAACTTCCAATGAGACTTCAGTGTCATTTCATATCAAGAGCCGGCTATTCATGGAGCACAACAGTGGGGCGGGTTTACCATTGATTATGAAAATTGGTGGTGCCAAATATTTTTTACTAAATATATTTTTCATAGGTCCCAAATCTATACTATAATGTAGAATTTTTAAAAATCCATCACCAATTTTACAGTTTTCCTGTCAACAATGTTGAATCAAGAAAACAGAAAACTGTATGGGATTGTAAACTGAATTATCTGGGGTTTTTAGGGTTTTGCTTTTAATGTTTTCAACTTGAGTAATAAACATTAAATTATAGAAATATGCAATGACAAAAATGAAGGTAACAGCTTCAAACATGAACAAAATACTCTATACTGAACATATGCTTGTTTTAGAAGCTGTTAAATTCATTTTTGTTCCCTACTTTTATACCGTCCACAGCATCTAGAAGTTTAGTACAGTCCACTCTGGATAATCGCAACACCTTGGGATCAGCGAAAATGTTGCGATTGACCGAGGTTACAATTAACTGAAGTTGAGTGTCCGGTCAATTATTGCAACATTTTACAAATATATAGTAAAGTCAAACCGTTGTTGTAAACATTGTTCTTGAATTAAAAACCATATGGCAGCCCTGTATAGATTTTGTCAAGCAAAACCAGCTTTGACGCAAGTCGGCATCTTATCCAGATTTGATTCACTTTCACTCTTTTGTTCTCAACATTCGTAAGAGTCAAAGAGATTAGCCATGATGAAAGACGATAAGCTCTCACCAAACTCGTTGGTCACAATTCACAGTTGTCAAACCAAAACAAAGGATATCACTCAGTCTTTCTTTACAACTGTCATTGTCTACCTGTTGTAAAGACTATGCCCAGCCCCCTCGCCTCCTATTTAATGGCCAAAGATGACACCACGTCATACTTCAACAACCCGCCCTCTTTATCTCTCTAATAAATTGATGACCCACTACTGTAACATTAAATTCCGCTCACTCTCAACTTTTCAACCTTTTTCTTCTACGATGAAATTTAATCATGATATTTTGTTAGATTGATTTCTTTAATTTACCACTTTTTGAGGGTGAAAATTTGTTGCGATTAACCAAAGTTTGTTGCAATTTATATAGAATTAATTCCATTTCTCGGGAAATGTTGTGTTTAACCAAAAGTTGCAATTAACCGAGTTGCAATTATCCGGAGTGGACAGTATTTATAATTGAAGTACAACAACAGCAAAACATAATTTGAAGAAAAGTATCAATGTAAAATGCTCATGACACAACCTTAAAGATATGCCAATATCAGTTAAGTAGATATTCTAATTCAGTCAATATTTCACTAACCCATCATATGGCTTTAAATTCAAAAACATCCTAATGTATCAGTAAACTTAGAAGAAAAAAATATTTAAATTTACACCAGTATATTTACAGGTTAAAGTATTAATTAATTTGTCAGTTTATGGGGATATGAAAAGCTAAGTCTAAAAACTGAGAAAGGGAATATAGAAAGGATTAGTTGAATATTTCATCGGTACCTGGAACCCTTTGGATCACATGTGCCTAAACATATGGTCACACAAATGTTTTTTGTTTTTAATGGTTTTATGGCGCTTGCAACACATTGAGGTCATATCAGAGCTGGTAAAAAAAAAGAAGAAAATGGGATAGTAAAAAGTTCTAGAATTACAATTAAAGCACCCAAGAGAAAGTACGACAAAGGGGAACTTGGAACAAATAGGGATCAGATGTAGATTCCAAGAGCATACCACCAATGTACTTAGTTTGAGATCACCTATAAGTCTCATCCGGACACCAGCACAAAATCCAACAAAGAGGAATACACTTGAATGCTTACATTATACATTCAAAATAACAAATATAATATTACATAACAGAGATGATTTACATGGAAAAAAATATCATCTCCCATAACAATAACTATGCATTTGACTCGTTTCCCTCCCAGCCAGGACTCCGGCCAGGGCCAGGACAAAATCAAGTAATCTTATTCCAAGACAAAGACAGAAAACAGATATAAGGGGATAGAAGACACAGTGTGTACCTCCCTGCCCACTATGGGAGGTCAGGAACCCCACCCAGTGGTCACACAAAGCTTACTACTGGAAGGAAAGCACAAAATGTTTTTAATGGTGTTTTACAATTTTGTGCACCTAGAGCTGTTTTGTCAACCGGATTGGGCGCTATACAAATAAACTTTATTATTATTATTATTATTATAAATATATGACCAAATGGCAAAGTAGCTGTGTTTCTACCACAGACCACTAGACCCACAGAGGTCTCAAGCCAATGCCAGCAAAAAGAGTTACAATCAGACATTTTCTATCCTATACCAAACAACACAGAGAGATATGTAATTTGTGAGACTCAAGATTTCCTCCTCCGAGTGAGGTTTTGTGTGGTGGTTTCGTAAATGTTGCTGCTTGAAGCTCGAAGAAATAAATAACAATGTGAAATTGAATGTAAGCTTCAATTGAATATACGAAAACAGATAAAATGGACGTCTCGTGTTTTCCCCTTTATCAACAAAACAGGATGAATGAAACACTACAGACAAATGAGAATATGTGGTAGTGGCATTGCGTTGTTAACAGGGTCAGAACAAAACCAAGTAATCTCATTCCAAGACAAAGACAGAAAGCAAGTTGGAAAACAGATTTAGGGGGATAGAAGACACAGTAAGTACCTCCCTGCCCATTACGGGAGGTCAGGAACCCCATCCAGTACTAGTGGCTGGGCTACTCTAACCAACTGTCAACTGCTCATATAAAAGGTATATACAATCAATCTTGACTGTCCTCCTGTAAATAATGATCCTAGATAGAGTTTGATAAAAGCAAAGCTGTCTCGCATTAGGCCAAGGACAGAAAGCCAAGTGGAAGGAAACAACAGACACATAACAGGATGGTGATGGGTAGACAAGAAGGGCTTCTTAAAACTTAACTCAGTTCATCTGCAGTATTCTTCATATAATCCGACTGACTTAATAGGACTGAGCATTATTCAGGGTTGCCGATTCAGGAGGCAAAATATTACTGAACTTTAGCACAATCACATCGACCTCTCTCTGAGCACTGACCTAAAAAAAAAAAAGGAATTACGTACTAACTTATTACCGTTCACCAGGTGATTGAAAAGTATTCTGAGGTTTTTTAACATACTGAATTCCGTAAATATACGGAAAATCGGCAACCTTGATAATTGTGGTAAATTTAAAAACATTTTATATACAATTTAGTACACATTCATTTCAACATAACATGATATAGTAACAATTCAATGACTCAGGCAAACAATGTTGCATAGAACAATCAGTGATAACAAACAGTATTTGCAGTTTAATAGACTCCCTACAACATAAACAGTGAGTGTGATCAACTCTCAACAACAGTCATTCACCTGCACAGATGGACTGCCATTTTGTCAGTTACTCATGCTGACTATGAAGTATAAACATAATTAAAATGCTGCCCTTAACTTTAAAGGATCAAAAAAGGCAGAAAAGAGCTGGAGTGTGGGGTCAACAAAGTTGATTATTTCATTTCCAAACTGATGTTCGGTGAGACCTGGTCCAGTTATCTCGGATCAAACAAAGATAAGTAAAATCACTGATTTTTATCTTTTTTTTATAATTGGAAGAGAGAGAAAGAGAGAGGGGGAGGGGGGGGGGGGACAGGGATGGGTAATTATTAATGATTAACATGATTAATAATTTCTAGCACTCACCAAAAGCTTGAAATAATCAAAATCTGATCATTATTCCAGGTGATTTTATTGTATCAAGGCTGCTTTGTGCACTTGATTTCTATCACGAAGTTCTTTAATTATTCTCTAATTATGAGCAAGTATAATTTCCATCAATAAAAGTCGGTTGTGCCAATCAATATCAGACGTCAATGTCAGTTAATCAATTATCATATCATATATTGTAAATACATCAATATTCATTCAAGAAAAACATGTTTATTTTTCTTGATTTTAGGATTTTACAGTACTTGCTACACTTTGAGTTCATTTCAGCATCAGTAAAAATATTCTTTTAAAAAAAGAATTATATAGGTCTGCGCTTATAACTAGAAGAAAAAATAAGAATTATGGGAATAATTCATACAGGGAATCAAAGTAGGGAAATTTTAGGTGATCTCAATCTGGACATCAGACATCATTTACAATTCCCACCCCGGCACAGGCACAGGGGGACACTAACCACACCTGCCAAAAGCTGTTGTTAAAAAATGTGTACATTAAAAAAAAAAAATCCCTCTTGAAGGAACAAATATTGTATAAACGTAAAATGCATGATTTTAACCCTTATTTATATAAATTGTCACTTTACAATATTTCAGAATTTAATAATCATATATTTCAATCAGGACATATACAGTTTTAAAATAGCAACAACACATTTTCACTCATTGTAATCTAAAATTCAACTTTAAAAATTGTGAATCTCGAACAACAACTAAACAAAAAGAAGACAATCAGAATTTGGCCATGTTTTCCCCTGCACAATCTACATATTCCGATTAAATCAATATAAGGGGCAAGATTGCGGATATATCCTAATGCTCTGTAAAAATAACTAAAACGTAAATCTAATATAAATCTAAAAGGGAGATGATTTATAGGGGAAAATATATCTTTTCCCAACAAAGGAATATATACACATTTGAGTATCCATCTCTGCTTAAGGTTCAAGCCATTGTAATGTTAGGGCAAAACAAAGTGATCGTATTTCAGGGAAAAGACTGAGAGCAACGGGGAAGGTGATAACAAATTAAGGGGGATAGAAAACACAGCAAGAGTGACCTCCCCTCCCAGCCCAACATTGGAGGTCTTAAGGGGACCACTATCCTCCCAAACCATCTTCCTTTAAAACATATTTTTATCGAGTTTTATCGGTTAGACTGCAATATGTTAAGACGCTCAACGTGAAAAAAACATTCATTTTTGTAATGATGTTACAACACAGGTGGCCATCTTGGAGTTTTTAAGTAAATCTTGGAACAAATTTTTTTCATAGCCTATCAGACAGAATTTGCTTAAATTTGGCCAAAATATTCAGGAAAGTACAAATAGTGGGATGGCAGATAGATAAACTAAATAGAAATGAATAAGGGAAAAGATTTTGAGTGGCATAGGTTGCCACAAAAATCGGATTCAATTTAGACATAAATTTTCAACTTTTAGTCCCGATATTAAAAATTATGTGATACAAATCAGGAAAAATTCTCTGCCGTTTCACAGCACCAAGTGTGTAGTATATTCTTTGCAAATATTAAGAGATTCTATCCAGCATTTTATCAGTACTGTCCGCTCTTCTATGCTAGCTGGGTCAAAAATCTAAACTTCGAGAAAAATAAAAAAATAAAAATTGTAAACATCTAAAAAAAATAAACTAACTTGCTTTTTGGCAACGTATAATCATTTTTCATCAATTTCAATAATGAAAAATGCTTTAAAAATTTTTTTTTAATTTTACATCTTGACCCATTTTCACCAAATCACCCCCTCTAGTTCCCTATAGTGCCCCCTTAATTGCATTAACAGTAAAACTTAAGAAGAAGAAAACACAACTCACAAACACACTTCCAAACAGTATATATATATATATATATATATATATATATATATATATATATATATATATATCATATATATATATATATATTTATGAGTGTTGGTGGGTACTCGTAGGTACGAAAGTGCTCGATAATGATGGTTAGAGCTAATATAGAATACAAATTGTCAATCACATTTTTTTGTGGCCGAAACGTTCGTTTCTGTGTCTCTTTACACGTCCTCAGTCGGCGTAATCCTTAATAATATATTAAGGACTACGCCGACTGAGGACGTGTAAAGAGACACAGAAACGAACGTTTCGGCCACAAAAAATGTGAGTGACAATTTATATTATATATATATATATATATATATATATATATATATATATATATATATATATATATATTTTTATATATATATATATATATATGTGTGTGTGTATTTGTATGAGTTCCAAAAGGATTTCATAACAATTCAAAAAGGAGAAACAGACTGTAACAATTTATATTTTAGGACACCCATGTGAATGAATAATATTAATACAAAAAATTAACATTCGCTGCCTGTATGGGGCTATAACAACAAAATGTTCCGTGGTGTTGGAGAGATTCAAAATGGAAGGTAAGGAGCTTAACAGTTTGCTTTACTCTTCATCAACTCTTATTTACAAATACGCTGTGAAAATTTGAAGAAAGACGAATCCTGAATTTGATGTTGCCATCCACAGTTATCTTAAAACCAGAGAATGAATCCAGGATTCACTCTTCCCACAGAAATGATAATTTTGTTGTTCCTGATTCCCTCAGAGCCTTAAAGACTATGAAGGAAGAGTTTACATCCGTTTCTGAAGTGTTAAATCGAGTGTAGCAATTGCCTACTACCCATTGGCTAGGATGCTTATTTATTAAAGTATTGTCCACCAGACCTATAATAAGGGGAAGACCATATTGCTACACCACAAGGGGATAAATCCCTAAAAACCACAACACATATCAACATATTAATGGATGCAACTTTTTAAAAACTTATTCAACACAATTTGGCTTTCTTTGAGTCATTGCTCAACTTTGAGATTTTTTTACTAGGCGATAACGATAACCCAGAAGATGAGGGCAGTGTAGCTGTTCTTTTCAAATTTGATTCAGAACTATTGGACCAGAGCTGACTTATACCTTCTTTTCCCTTCTCAGTGCTCAAAATTTTATGCATTCTTCTAGGAGAGACGTCTTCCATTTGGTCAAATAAAATCGAAAGCTGTCGTTTTGGGCTGCCCGTGGACTTTTTAGGTGTTTCTGATTTACTTAATTTTGTTGGGGATAAGGATGTAAAATTGCTGTCAAATGAAGCTTCTCGTTTAAAGTCTTCATTAACGGGAAAATATCTTTCTTCACTACTGCTTGCTTGTGAGACTGCACTCTTGATGGGTGAATTTCTTTCTGAGCCACTGCTCGAGTTTCCTGGGATTGAACCTTGAATCGTTTTACTTGGGGAAGAAAAATTTTCTCTGTTTAGATCTGAACAAATGGAGGAGTTTCTTTTGAGACTTTTGTCTGCTTTTTCTGGAGTTGTACTTTGAGCCATCTTATTTGGGGATGAAGTATGTTCCCTTTTGATACTTGACGGAATAGAAGAGTTTCTTTTGGGACTACTTTTTGCTTTTTCTGGGGTCGCATGATGAAACAATTTTTGGGGGGATAGGGAATTTTCTTTTTTCCGATCTGAATTAGAGGAAAATTTTATTTCAGGACTATTAATGGTCTTTTTAGGGGTTGCACTTTCAACTAGTTTACTTGAAGAGGACAAAGTTTCTCTTTTCATATTTAAACAAGTCGAGGGACTACTTGTCGGACAACTATTTGCCTTTTCAGGACTTTTATTCGTTAAGCCTTTACTTGGGGATGAAGATTGCCTTTGGGAGCTTATTTTTTCTACATCAAGGCTTGAACTGCAAACTGTTTCAATCAATGATGGAGAACAATTCTGAATGAAACTAAAAGTAGCCTCTGTTCTCATGTCATCATGGGTGGAAGTTTGTTGTTTTAAAACACTTGACCTTTTTTCAGAGATAAGATGCATACTATCTTTACTTGGTGATGAAGAAAAGGAATCTTTAGTGGCTTCTCTTCTTGAATCTGCACTTGATAATCTTTGTTTTTGCGGACTGGTGGCCACTTTAACAGGGGAATCCCTTTTTATAATTTTACAAGGTGATAAAGCTTCAGAGCCAAGATCAAGGCGAATTTGGGATTGTCTCTTTGGACTGCTTCTCTCTTTCTCAAAATTAACTCTTTGATTCTTTTCACTTGCTGTTGATAGGGATTCAGGGCTAAGGTTAAGTGTGGCTTCTCTTTTCAAATCAAGATTGACTGTAGAATATACTTGAGAACTTTTATCATTTTTTTCAGGAGTCCTACTAGTAGTCATGCTTGTTGGGGATAAAGATTGAGAACTGAGATCAAAAGATATATCTTCTGTTTTCATATCTACACCAAAAGATGTTTTACAGTCACCGCTGTTCATGCTTTGAATCTTTTCACTTATCAATGTTGGTGATAGAGTACTGAAATTAAGAGTGGCATCATTCTTTAAAAAAGAAGACGAGGAACTTTGCCTTTGAATGTCCTTCATTGCACTTGCAGTTCTAAAATCTTGAGTCTCTTGTCTTGATAAGGACGGCATGGAGCAGGGTAATGAAAAATGCTCTTTAATTACGTCTTCTTTGAGAGCTGTACCTTGGTGGAATTCAGATATTTCATCATCCAATATTTTCTCTGTCTCCTCTCTGCTGAGGGATTGTACTGTTTGCTCACTACCTACATCTAACTCTTGATTAGATGGGTGACAATTAATTTTTTTTCTCCCCTTTAGACTGTCCAATCTCATGAACTTATTGACGGATGGAGGAGATGATGTTGCTCTTTTCATACCTGAACCGGAGCTGCTGGAGGCAGGTTGGAAATTGTTTGTACTACATAGGGGTAGAGTGGGTGCTGAATGAAGACCCTGAGCAACTGACACTCTCAAATTTGAATCTGATTGTGATGAAGTAAGTCGATGAGATGTTTTTGTTTTTTGAAGGCTTAATCGTTTCGATTTCTTATTGGAAGATGGAGGTGACGACGCAGTACTGAGATCCATGGTAATTGTTCTTTTCAAGTCTGATTCTGATCGAATAGAAGTGAGTCGCTGGATGAGAGTTGGATCTCGATGGAAACTAATGGATATGTCATCATCAACAATTTGTTCTGTCTCTCCTCTGCTGAGACGTCGCAGAGTATGCATGCTCCCTGCATCTAATTCTGGTATTGTGGATATCTAAATAAAAATATAAGAATAAAAATTATAGGAATTGTTTATTTGAGAGGTGCAATATTTATGAACCCAAGAAGATAAAACGAGCTATTATATATGATAAGACATCAAAGTAAGAAAAAAGAACATATAGATGATTTATAGTTTTAAAAATGTGAGCTTTTAACAGTCAACTATGTTCAATGCAAACCAAAAGGTGTCTCAAGCCAAGAGCATCGGTGGACATATGGGACAAAGCATGCAACCTGTCATACATACAAAAAAAAAAACACTGTTATCACTGAGAAATCAATTGACACCTAAGAATGATGAGAAAATGTCCTTTTCCAAGGACTCAACTGTGCTGTTTACAGAAAAAATTAACCCTTCAACCTACTAGTAAGAAGTCAAGTGTCATTACCACAGGACAACAAAACTGCACAGAATAATTTAAAACTCACAGTAGTTTTCAGTGGTAATAATATAGTAGACATTATAACTTCTTTTAAAAATTACCAACTTGTGTTTAATTACATTAAATTAATGCTTTAAATTCATTTATATATTTGCTCTGGCAACAAAACTTTTCTCTCAAGAAGTTTATTAAGCCAATTAGGACCTGAAAATTCGTAGTTCTACAAATTTTTCGTAAACTTGAGCTTGACCTTTTATATAGCGCAATATCCACTTAACGTGCTCAAAGCGCTTTACAAATGGTCCCTGGCCAACAGCAACACGTAACATGTAGAACAAGACATGACGCCTGTTAGGCAATATTACAATTTTTTTCAACAGAGACAACGCTGTGAATGGCCAGGTACTCCTTTTACACCTGAGTATGGTGAGAGAATGTTAGTAAAGAGCCTTTTCCAATGACTCAACTATGCGCTGAGCGAGGCTCAAACCCAGGACCTTCCAATCCGAAAGGGAATGTCATACCTACGAATTTTTCGTAGTAGTAGGCAGATCTGAATATTTGGAGAATGAAGGTTGTACTCACCGTGGACTGGTTCATCAAGGGTAATGTGCATTCTTTTGCCAGGGTGGGCATGTCATTCAGACCGACCTCAGACATTTCTCGTGTGTAAAATAGAATGTAAGCCTGAGACAGAAGCACTTCCTCTTCAGATACAAGGTTGACTCGTGAGTCATTACAATGGACCCAAGAACCTAAGATAAATCAAGAAGAAATTAATGTTCATAATTTTTTTTTTTTTAATCTTAATAAATTGATCATTATTGATCAAACAGCTAATCTAGTGTTAACGTTATAAAAAAACTGTCCAAGACATTGCAGATGATTTCATTCCATTTACCATAGGTGTAAAATAAATTTAGATTTTTGTTGTTTCTTATTTTTTCTTTTAATCCAAACATTTCACTTTAGGATCTATCGGAATAAACAATCTGCTCGATATGACAGATACTGCACTGCCAGATTTTTCAGTATCGAACCAGTTAAATAAATAAATAAATAAATTCCCTTTATTCATCCCTAAGGGGAATTTTTTCTTTAGGGTCTATTCCATGGGAAGACTGGAACAACCCAGGCATCAGCCGCAGTGCAGCGCCACAACGTGAGCTAAAGCTAGGTGACTTGCTCAAGGCAACACAACATGATGGGCAGTCGAACTTGGTACCTTTCGGGTACGAAGCAAAGACCATACCACTGAGCCACGCTGTCCCATGAGATCTGAAAAGGTGTGTATGAAACAGAGCCAGACAAAGCAGAGAGGAAAATACAATTTTTTAAAAACTACCCAAAGAAGCAGCCTGCCCCTGTTCTTTTCTTGTATTTTTCTCTCTTTGTCATACACATTTTTTCAGATCTTTATCTTACACCAGTGCCAGGTCCTGAATTTATCACTTTGATACTTTCAAAATCAATTGACTGTGCGTTATTCTATCATTAGAAGATTTATTTTTTTAACATGAAGCTCTTAGAGCATGGTGTTTCCAAAGGATAAAAACCTTAATAAAAAATAGAATTTTGAATTTTCCTTTAACTTTGGGGAGGGAGGAGGGGGGATAAAATGACAAATTTATGATCCGAAATTGAGAGATTTGCACCAAAAAAGCCCATTTGTTCTGAAAATGGTGAAGTGCAAAGAGCTGTGCAATATGCAAAGACACTTTATATATATATATATATATATATATATATATATATATATATATATATATATATATATATATATATATATATATATATATATATATATATATATATATATATATATATATATATATATATATATATACATACATATATATATATATATATATATATATATATATATATATATATATATATATATATATATATATATATATATCAATATCAATACCTAGACGCTTTTAATGACAACATACCAGCATCATTGTTGTATGTATAAGCTGTATAGTGACCAGCTCTAAATCCAGCTCCATGATGTACCACAACAGCTTGTAAACGGTACTGAGGGATGTAGGACCCCGTGTCAAGGCAGAATGAAGAGATGTCAACGACATCATCAAAGGCCACATGTGTGTTGATCTTTTCTCTGTGATTACGACCGCACCATCTAAATAAATACAGTCATGCAATCATTGAAAATGACATTAAAGAAAATTATATACATAATATATGGAAAAAAAATGAATAGCATTATGAGAAATACCAGAGATGAAGGAAGTGGGAATAAATCTAAAAGCTAGAAGTGGCTAAATGAGCTAATCAAGAAAGAGAGAAAAATAAAGTGAATAAATGTGACTCATATATCAAAAAAATAAATAAATAAATAAAAAGGGAGGGGGGGGGGGGGGGGGGGGTTGTTTTGTCCCCTTTTATATGAGTCAAATTTAATTTCATTTTTCTCTGGGAATGGATGCTGATGTTCATCAGTGGCCTATACCCCTATACCCTGATCCAAACTGATAAAGCTTCTGATGACGTTGATAAAGCCAAAAGCGGATTTTGAAAGTCAATAAAATGAAAAATAAATTATTAAATAAATGTAGACAGAAAGAAAAGGAAAACAAGAAAGAAATATGTTCATTTGCGCAAAAAATTTAAATAATTTGTACCATGATTAGTGTCATTCAAAGAACTCTCTCTCTCTCTCTCTGTGGCATATCACTTGGACGTAGCCTCCCACACAGTCCTTCGGAAGAAGTCTCTGTCTTGTGCCCATCTGCCACATTCCGTCACGCCGTTGTTGAGCCATTCCTGTATATCCTGTTGCCATCTTCTTTGTGGTCTTCCTCTGCCTCTTTTGCCCTCCACCATGCCCTCCAGTACATCTCTCTCTAGTGTGTCGTGTCTTTTCAGGTGCCCAAAGTAATTGAGTTTCAGCTTTTTTATCTTACTCATTAGCAGGGACTTTTTTAGTCCTAGTGTTTTCATGATGTTTGCATTGCTTTCTTTGTTTGTCCACGGGATGCGTAAGATTTTTCTATGGCATTTCATTTCGAAGGCGGTTATTCTCTTTTCTGATTCTTTGGTTATAGACCATGTCTCGCATCCATATATTGCAGTGGGAAAAATACAGGATGTTAGGATCTTCATTTTCAGTCTGACTTCCTCTCTCTTCCAGATTGCCATCATTTTGTTTAGTTTGTTGCTTGAAAAAGAACTATATCTAATAATTTATTTCCCCAACATTTAGCTTTAAGAGAAAATAGTACCAAATTTTTCATTTCATACAACACAAGCCAAACAATCTTCTAATTTACATCACTGCATTTTGCCAGATCCTCAATAGTACTGAGCCAAACAGAAAAATGCATTACCATATGACACATTAGTGAGATAAAAAATAATTTATGTTTGATTTGAACTCTTTACCACCCAGCCTCAGCAACTGATCATTTCTAATTATCATTGACGGTCTAAAACTCACTTTAAAAAGTATACATTATCTACTTTTATATACTTTTTACACATCTCAACGCACAAAATTTCAATTTACTATAAGAACACAACAATTTTGAAGAAAAAAAAAAAAAAAAGCAGACTGAAGTATTTTTCCTTCAATTGATTTATATCACTGTTTTACCATTTGTCATTTTTACCCCCTAGAATATACCCATGTTTGATTTTCACCCCTAAATCTCTATAAATAAACAACTTTGTATCATTTGTACAATTTGCATCGCCGATCCTCACTGTTGAAACACTTGATCATATAATTTGTATGCTTTAATTGTACAATCATAACTACTTGTTTTTTCCTTACAAAATCCAAAGTCCAAAGGTTGAAATATGGTTTGTTTTTAGTTTGTTTTTCTTGTCTTGCTGAACGTCTTTTTACACGTTTTAATCTTTCTTTCAATACTGTCTTTTTAAAGCATTTTTATACTGTTACAGGGTGTCCAGGGAAATCCAACCTTAAAATTTCCTACCTAGAAGTGAAATTTCCTACCAGATATTTTATACACACAGCGTTCTATACGCTTAAAAAAGACAATCCTACTTAAAATAGGTCTTACCGCAACACAATCCATATTTATTTTAAAGTAAGAGCAGAGGTGAAAATGACTGGTCAAAAAAGGAGGAAATTTCTCAGTGCACAGATCATGACCCATCCATGCGACTATAATCTATAAATTTGAATTTCATAAAAATTTGCTGAGATGCAACCCAAAATGTTTCTTGCAGCAATTTTTGACAACACTCGGAGGAATTTCAAACGTTAAAAAACGGATAGCAACGTATAAAATCTTATCTACTTAGAGAATGGTACCATGTGATTATACAATGTCAAAAGCCACCACCCACCCCCATTTTCACTTTTAAAAAATACTCATATGATTTGTTGGTATTAGTGGTAGAGATGATAGTGTTTTGGTAGTTGTAATGGATGTAGTAGTGGTGATTGTGATGGTGGTAGGGATTATGATGTAGCAGTTGTTGCAAAGGTAGTGGTGGTGGAAGGGATGAGATGATGATATGGTTGTTGTAGTGGGAGGCAGGATTGGATTATTTTGATCAGTACTGATCCGCAACCCATTCCAGCTCGTGTCAGGGTCCACGTAGGGGCATTCTTCCCCGCCCGCCTCCTGGGCAACGGTTGGAGTATTCCGAAAGGAACTTTCTAACCGGCTGATGACACGAGTTTCTATGTGTCTGAGGTGACGGATGAAGGGAGGAATCAACCGCCGTGGCCAGATTGCCCTAGTTCACGCAATAAGCTGTGCTAGCCCCATGACGCTGGTGGGGTGAAGGGAAACTGTCACTCTACAAAGATACCCTCCTGGACTCCCAGCCTAGACACCATTAATGGGTGGACAGAGCTCATAGCCTTGGAAAGCAGTCTGTCTAGGAGAAGGAAAACTCCAACTTCAAACCACCACTGCCTTGTGGATCTGGGAAGATGAAAGGCTATGGAATCACATCCAGAGAATAAAGAACCGCTGAAGTCGGAGTCGCAGAGCCGAAAGGCGCAAATAGTCTGGAGAGGGAAACCAACCCAAAAATTAATGTGACACGCATCCTCCTCACAATGATGGACAACAAAACTGTCGGACGATATGGCGCGAAGTCTGGGGATTCCCGCCGGATGGACCTAGCGTCGAGCCCTGATAAACAGGGTTCACCCAAGCGATCTGGTGGTACCTTGCCCTCCTACTGTGGAACCAGGGTAGGAGATGCAAGGTTACGGACTACTGGAACTATCAAATTGCTACAATGGAATGCAGAAGGGATACAACATAAAAAGACTGCCCTCTCCAAGTTTCTTCAGGATGAGAAGATAGATATTGCCTGCATACAGGAGACACACCTCACAGAAAACATTAGGTGTTCAATAAGGGGATATCAACATTTTAGGAAAGACAGAAAAGAACGGAACAAAGGTGGAGTAATCATCTTCGTCAGAAATGACATAGCGACAAATGAAATAACGACAGATGAATCTGTTGAAATATTGGCTGTAAAAATTACCAAAAACAAACTGCAATACACAATATATAACTGTTACAGCCCACCATCAGAGAATCTGCCAATTGAAAACATAAGAAGTGAAGAAGAACAGTTCATTGTTGTGGGAGACTTCAATAGCCACTCCCCAAGCTGGGGATACAATGACTTAGACAGAAAAGGTGAAACCCTTGAAAATTGGCTTACAGACAGTAAGCTTCAAATTGTCAGAAATGAAGATGACCCAGATACATACTTCTCAAGAGCATGGAAGACAACATCAACCCCAGACCTAACTCTCATATCTGAAGATCTCACCGGAAAAGTCAGTAAACAGATAAAGGAACAACTGGCAGGAAGTGATCATCGTCCCATTCTGGTTGAAATAACTGAAGAATATGCAAAAGACAGAAAGGCACCACCTCCAAGATGGAATCATAAAAAAGCAGACTGGACTCTGTTTTCAAAGTTGACTGATAGTTATACAAAAGAGATAAACTGTAAAACAAGGAATGTAGAAAAATCAGCCAAAGCTTTCACAAAATCAATCATGAAAGCTGCAAAAGAATCAATCCCCAGAGGATCAAGAAAGGACTACTGTCCAGGATGGACTGAAAAATTAGGAAGTCTCAACAGCCAAGTCACTGAACACAGAAAAAAAGCAGAGAGAGAGCCAAATGATGAGAATATGGAAATTTACAAAGAGGCTGAAAAAACTCTCAGGAAAGAAACAATAAAAGCAAAACAGGAAGCATGGCATGAAAAAACCAGACAACTTGACTACGACAGAGACGGAAGAAAATTATGGAACCTAACCAAAGCTCTAAGTGGACAAGAAAACAGATATGCTGCACCATCAGTAGAAGATGATCAGGGGAGGATTCTCAACAAAAAACAAGCAGCAAACTGTTTTATGAAGCAGTACTCAAGTGTTGGGAGTATACAGATTAGAAAAGAACGAAAACGAGAAGTCCACAAAGAATTGAGAAAACACAAGGATACACCCAAAGAATCCACAGATGATGTCATGTTCAGTTCGATTAAAAAAGAAGAAGTAGAAATTGCCTTGAAATCTCTAAAAACGAACAAATCACCAGGTCCAGATGATGTTACTAATGACATCTTGAAACACCTAGGAACCCTCACAAAGAGGAAAATGAAACAACTGTTCAATGCAAGTTGGAAACAGGGTAAACTTCCACTCAAATGGAAACAGGCAACCATGATACCAATTAAGAAGGATGGCAAGCCAAAAAATAAAACCGAAAGCTACCGGCCAATAAGTTTGACAAACTGCTTGGGTAAACTGATGGAGAGAATTGTTAATCGCCGTCTCCAATGGTATTTAGAAAGCAATAAGTTGATATCAGATGAACAGGCTGGTTTCAGACAATTACGCTGCACAGAGGACCAGATAACATACATCTCGCAGCTGATCGAAAATGGTTACCAAGAAAAAAAACACACAGTCACAGTTTGGGTGGATATGGAAAAGGCATTTGACAAAGTCTGGACAAAAGGACTACTTCTCAAACTTAAGAAAGCCAACGTTTCACACAACATGTTTGCATGGATTAAAGATTACCTCACAAATCGAAAAGCAAGAGTCCAATCTCAAAACTCTAAAAGCAAGCTAACGAACATGACAAATGGAGTACCACAAGGCGGGGTTCTCTCACCAACCCTCTTTGTCGTTTTTATCAATGACATCTGCGAAACCAAATGCAGAGGAGTAAAAGCAGCCATGTATGCAGATGACCTTGCACTGATATGCACTGAAAGAAATATTGGTACTGCAAAGGCCAGGATACAGATGACTCTTGATGCTTTGAGCAAATGGACAAAAGACTGGGGTATGAGAGTAAATGCTGATAAAACCACATACACAACATTCAGCTTATCAACCAAAAAGCAATCTATGCGATTAACTTTAGATGGAAAGATTCTGAGAGAAGACCTTATGCCTAAGTATCTAGGAGTGAAATTTGACCCTCGACTCACTTGGAAACATCAAATAGATGAAAGTCAACAGAAAGGGTACAAGAGAATGCAGCTTCTCCGAAAACTTGCTGGAACGCAATGGGGAGCAAACTCAAACGTCCTGAAGAAGACATATCTTGGATATGTAAGACCTGCAATAGACTATGCCATATCGGCATGGGGAACGTGCTCACAGGCTCAATTTCAAAAGGTTGAAAAAATCCAAAACCAATGCCTACGCATGATCACTGGAGCAATGAAAACAACACCAATTCACAAGATGGAAACCCACACAGGAATAAAACCTCTCAAAGAACAACGAAATTTAAAAATAGTGACACAATTCTCAAAGATAAAATTCATGGAATCCCAACCACTGCATCCAAGTACAATGGAAAAGAAAGAGAATCGACTCAAAAGGGAAAACTTCATCGCCTTGGGACAAAAACTAGAGAGCGAATATAAAGTGACACCAAAGGAAGATATTGCCCAAATCAATGTCCCAAATCTCAAACCACCACCGTGGAAAAAGAAACAAAAATCCATAACCATCAACAAGAAAAACATTCGAAGCAATAATGACAATGCTCAAACCCTAAAGATGATCGATAAAAAATACCCAATGACCAACTGGATAAGAGTTTATACAGATGGCTCAGTTTCCGGCCCCTCATGAATGGAGGTGCTGGTGCACTCATACACTGGACAGATAAAACAGAAACAAAAATATCTGTATCAGTGGGTTCAATGTGCACAAGTACTAAAACTGAAGAAAAAGCCATCCTCAATGCAACAAAAGAACTATCCAGAGATCACAGAATATACGGGAAAAATGTGGTTTACTTGACAGACTCTGATGATGCTCTCCGGTCTATTGAAAATTACCAGGACTCTGAAGCCGCACACACTGTGGAGGCCCTTGAGGGCTTATCTGATAAAACAGGAAAAATTGTGCTGCAGTGGATTCCAAGTCATGTAGGTATATATGGAAATGAAATTGCCGATCAACTGGCCAAAGAAGGAGCCCAGAAGGAACAACCGAAGTCGTCAATCACTTACCATCAGCAAAAGAAAATAATAAAGCTAAAAATAGACAAAGAAAGGAATGACACACACCTAGAACACAACAAGCAGGATCCAATCCATGCCATTCAGCGAAGTAGCCAAGTCACTCTATTCCGCCTCCGAACAGGACACAATAGACTAAGAGGACATATGTTTACAAAGCTAGGTATTGGAACAACCCCTTATTGCCCATGTGGAACCGACCATGAAACCACTTTACATGTGCTTATGGATTGCCCATTATACAACGTGCAACGTTCGAACCACTGGGTCACCCCTACAACACTCAACACAAAGCTCTATGGTGAGGCTGAGGACCTAAAGCGGACCACAGACTTCATAGCAGATATCGGACTGCAGCCATAGATGTCCATCAGAGGAACGAAGAAGAAGAAGAAGGTTGTTGTAGTAATGGTGTTAGTGTTATGGATAGTGATGTGGTGGTTGTTATAGCAGTGGCGATGGTGGTGGTTGTAGTAGAGTTGACGTTGCTGATAGGCACGGTGATGTGGTGGTGGTTATAGTAGTGTAGGGGGTAGGGATGATGATGAAGTAGCGGTTGTAGTAGTGGTGCTGGTGGTAAAGATGATGATGTAGTAGTAGTTGTAGCAATGGTGGTGTGGTGGTGGTTGTAGTGGTGGTGGTAGGGATAATGATAATGTTGTGGTAGTGGGGATGATGATGTGGTGATGGTTGCAGTAGTGGTGTGGTGTTGGTGATTGGGATGATGATGTGGTGGTTGTTGGAGTAGTGGTGGTGGTGGGTATGATGATGTGGTAATTTTGTAGTGATGGTATGGGATGTGGATGTGGTAGTGGTGGTGGTTACATTAGTGAGTGGTGTTGGTGATAGAGATGATGATGTGGTAGTGTTTGTAGTAGTGCAGTTGTAGCAGTAAAATAATAATAATTTTGTGCACAGCAGTTGTCCTTCGCACATTTTTGATATCGCATTTTAAGCAAAAAATTTCTAATTTTTCTCATTTTAAAGGAAATTTCACCCTCAGTCCCATTATTTCCAACATTTCCGACCAAGTATGAAATTTCTGACCAATTTCCAACTTTCCGACTTCCCTGGACACCCTGTGTTAACTAACAGAGGCAGAACTTCCGAAAAGGGGGAAACCTCTCAGCTAAATTATTTATGTATTTTTTGAGATACAGTAATATATGTGAAATTCAAATGGATGTCAATTAAATAGAGGTAAATAAATCAACCAATAGTTTGTTTTCTTGCTATTATCTTTCAAGGACTAGGGATCAAGAATGAAACCTCACCGAAACCTCTTGAGATGAAGTCGTAAAATCTCTGGGGGTTTACTTATAAGAAGTTGCTTGCTGGCATCTGTCTTCACACTTGTTGACTGTCGACTAGACCGTCTTCGTTTACCTTCACAAAGTAAAATAATGGTCATAACATAAATCAATAAAAGCAATATTGTATAATACCTATATTGGAAAGCAAATTAAAAGAATTTTTCCAATCCTAAAATAATAACTTAAAAATAACTGCAATCTTTTTATTTTTTTCAATTATGAAAGAAAAGACGGAATGCTTTTCAAATGATATTGAAGCAATGCTGCATCATACATATCAATGTTTAATTTGAATCCATAGTCCAAAAAAAAAAAAATAGTGATTACTTTTCAAGTTGCATACAAACCTTTACTTTTTCTCTAAATTGACAAAATCATTGCAAATCAATATAAAATGAAAAATGTATTATCTGTTTTGGTTTTTTAGTTTTTTTAAGAATGCAAGAGAATAAAACCATATTTTTGAGTTTTCCAATTTCATCTCTAGCCCTTCAAAAATCATGTAGTTGAAGTGTATACTTTGCTAATGGGATCATTGTCTTGAAAACCAAACACTTCAGTAAACAGGCCTGTAAATGGTTGGAGAAAAAATTGTCGAACTTTTTGAACACGCGAAAATAGACACAACAGGACAAAAATATTGATTAATTACACAACACAGATATAACACGTCAATTGACTAGTCAAATCATGTCACTATCCCCATCTTATTTATAATGAGGTCCTTATTTTATGGTACCAAAAAAAAAATCCCAATTATTTGAGGGTCCTGGCCTGAGTTAGTTGTAAAGTGAAAAGGAAGAGAACAATTCCTACCCTTTTGAAGGATGTGTATCTCGTGCTTGACACGGGAAGCTACATATCTTCACTCCTGTTTGTTTGTGTTAAATGTTTACGCTGATTCTTTCGCTTATTTGGATTAATTCTTAAAGAAGAAGATGAAGAAGAAGAAGAAGAAGAAGAAGAAGAAGAAGAAGAAGAAGAAGAAGAAGAAGAAGAAGAAGAAGAAGAAGAAGAAGAAGAAGAAGAAGAAGAAGAAGAAGAGGAGGAGGTGGTGCTGCCGTGTGAGAGCTTTCAAAGAAAAATAATTATTTCGCATTATTTTTTGTCCGTCTCACATCTGGACTGAACCAATAAAATATAGAGAAAAAGATATGAGAACCGGAGAAATGCATGTGTGTCGGTAGCAAAATAGAGACAAGACCTTCCGGTCCAGTTCGACACACTTCTGTGCGTGCGTTATTTACTGACTGGTGTGTCGCGAACTTCGCGACATAGATAATCTGTGCTTCACGACCCTCTCTCGCTGGCTGTGGCACAGTATGTGGCACAGTAGCCAGGCAGTGAATACATCCATGTCTAGTGGAGTGTGTAGGTGGCATGATAATATTATAGCTAACTGATAGACGTTTTGTTTTGTTTTTGATGCGACAAATAAAAAGTTGTTTTTTTGGGGGGTTTTTAAGTCGGCATTTGAAATGGAAAAAAATCTGATTTTTTCCTGGAACAAAATAAAAGTCTTTTATTTTATTTTTTATTGGTTCTGTTCTTTGACGTTACAAGTTTTATTTTTAAATATTAATTTATTTTTTTTTAATATTAGCAAAATCGTACTGTCGGAAATCCGACAAAAGACGGAAGATTTACAGGCCTGAGTAAATTTTTAAAATGTCTTTTAATCCAAACTTACTGTTACATTTTTCACATGAATAAGACTTGGGCTCTAACTCTTCCTGTTCAGTAAACTTGAACAACATTTCTGAAAATGAAGAAAAGAACAGTTTCAAACAAACAGTTTATTTCACGCCATTCTCAAAACACTGCAATTATAACAGGCCACTGCCTTGACAATACATCTGCACAATCATGCAAAGCATAAGAAAGTAGAAAGACTGCCTGTTTAATAACAGTAAAAAAATTTGTTGCTGTAAAAATAGGGTTTTGTCCATTAATTTCTGAACAAAATTTTCTCAGCATTGCTTTTATCAACAGTGACAGTGTGAACTTGTTTGAATTTTGATCCATGTTTCCTGTGTTATTTTTCTTTCTTTCTTTTTTTTTTTAGATGAAACCAGCTGGTTATGATCAATTTCACATAATCACACTATTTATGAGATTTCTTTCTCATTGAGGGTTACTCATCTTTTTGATGCACCGGCATAGAAGGTGTCAATCACTCTGACTGTCTAGCTTAATAAAGTCAAGAAAACTTTGTTGAATGTTTATTGGTAAATTAAATGTTAAATGTGTGCTTGTCAGACAAAGTTTGAATTTGATATCCTCAACCGAAATCCACCTAAATTTTGTTGATCTGTTATGTGCTTGAAGGATAATATAGAGATATTACACCAAATATGATCTGACAGGCGGATTTTAGAAGAGTATTTTTAATATTAAGAAAAAAAAAAATTACATAAGAATAGTAGGTCAGGTCAATAAATGTACGCTTTTATAAGGCGATTGATCCAATGTACTGGTGATGACAGTTCTCTTTACTTTAAAAACTGTACACACTGTTGGGAGAAACGCCTCAGTCATCAATGAGTTTTCTAACCTTGGACAGCAATTTGATAATCATCTATACTCAAATAATGTTTTATGTCGATGGAAGAATATCCTTTACTTTGTGTTTTAAATATCGTTTCTATGCTCCCTCAAAATCTTACAGCAGAAATCATTTTTGTGTAAACCTCTTTATAATTCATGGAGTCCGAACTCGAAAATGCAATATAATCATTAATTACTGCAGGAAAAGAGTTAAAAGGAAGGACTATTCTCTTACACTACTAATTTTTAAAAAAATAAAGCATTGAACAAATCATCTCACCAGTGAGGTGACACATCTTCCTTAAGGATTGGCTGTTAGTTTGCTGAAACAATGGCGGGAATTCTAGTGACAAATCCAAGAAAGGCTCATACCGCCGTGAGGTATTCTTGCATGACAGGCATGTCACCTATATGATCAACAACAACAAATCTTAATTAGAGTGGTGCGCTCTCAAAACTAAAACCTGAGGCCAAATCAGCATACAATTTCAAATTTTGAACAGTCGCAAGATTCTTCTTTAATCTTATCTGATCTATTTAAGAAAAAAAAATGTCCTATTTCAAAATTACACAGTGAAAATAATCTGATGGACATGTGGACTGAAAAAAAATCAGTTTGTTACTTTTTTTAGGCTGACCTCTCTATAATAAAAAGATAATTTAAATTTAAGATCAATGTGCCAAAGAGATTGAAATCATGGGTCATAAAGAATTATATTTTCACAGAGAGACTCTTGAATATAACACTTGTGGCATGACTGGACTATACCCCCGCCCCTTTTTCCTGGTCCAAGTGTAGGGCTTTTACATAAGGGTGGATGAAAAGACAAACAAATAGCATGAAGCAAAATGCTTTTTCTTGTCATGTACAGCCCTAAATAACAATGTAAAATTGAATGTAAGCTTCAATTTAATAAGCGAAAACAGATAATGTGGACGTTTCGGGTTTCCTCTTTATCAACAAAACACGATAAATGGAACACTAGAGACGAATGACATATCTCACATTATCTGTTTTCTTTTAATAAATTGAAGCTTACATTCAAATTCACATTGTTATTCATTTCTTTGCGCTTCGACAAGCAACATTTACATTATAATGACCTAAGAGAGATAAAATGTTGAGGCATAAAAGTACACAAAATATGACCAACTCACCTGACTAACAAGCTCGCCTCGAAAGCTTTGATCAACAATGTTTTCTGACCCTTTACACTGTGGCAAATTTTCAATTTCTTGGGATAACTTGTCCAATAATTCACTTGAAAATAAAAAAATAATAAGAATAATATTTAATCATATGTTAACATTTTATACAATACAACAACTACTAAATGTGCATAAAGCTCTTCATAAACAGTCACATGTCAACAGAAATACTGAGCATGGAAGACATTCAGTCTCAAAAGCACTGTAATTTCTTTTTGACGGAGAAATTACAGTTACCAGTAAGGTAGATATTTTACGTCTGAGTTTGTTGAGAAAATATGAGCTTTTTTCCCCAAGGACTTTATGTGTGCACAAAGCAGGATTCCTTCCACCGACAGACAGCAAGCCGAATGGTATACCAATAGAAGGGGAAAAGAGGAATTGAAGTCAATATATTTAAATATTTATACAGCATACTGTTTATAGAGCTGTCAACCCTTCATAATCCAAAAGTGGAATCAGAACGTCAGGAAATAGGAATAGGAGACAAAATGACAAAACATAGGAATCTTTTAAGAATGGATAATTTTGTATCAAAATTGCCACCAAACACATAAAGACAGTATTCTGGCACAGCTGGCAAAACTACATATCACATGTATTAGGTAATGGAATGGAGAAGGGAAAAGGAGTGCATTTAATTGTCCTATTTAGCTACCTTTTGGCAATCATTTTTAAAAATCCACCTTTTAACCCCACCCCCCACATTTTTCTTCTTACCATTAGCATCGTTATTTAAAATCGGAATTTTAGAGACAATGGCGGAATAGTGCAGGATTCCTTCCACCGACAGACAGCAAGCCGAATGGTATACCAATAGAAGGGGAAAAGAGGAATTGAAGTCAAAATATTTAAATATTTATACAGCATACTGTTTATAGAGCTGTCAACCCTTCATAATCCAAAAGTGGAATCAGAACGTCAGGAAATAGGAATAGGAGACAAAATGACAAAACATAGGAATCTTTTAAGAATGGATAATTTTGTATCAAAATTGCCACCAAACACATAAAGACAGTATTCTGGCACAGCTGGCAAAACTACATATCACATGTATTAGGTAATGGAATGGAGAAGGGAAAAGGAGTGCATTTAATTGTCCTATTTAGCTACCTTTTGGCAATCATTTTTAAAAATCCACCTTTTAACCCCACCCCCCACATTTTTCTTCTTACCATTAGCATCGTTATTTAAAATCGGAATTTTAGAGACAATGGCGGAATAGTGGAAAAGGAAGAGTGAAAATTGGAATGATTCCGCCAAAAGCGGAAGGGTTGGCAGGTATGTGTTTACATTGCCATTTGTAATTTCATCTTAAGTAGTAAATTTCTTTATGACTTCTACACGAATTTCTTTGAGTTATCTGTCAAAAAATGGTGACATAGTATAATCTCCCGTGAATACAGTAAAATGATTAATTGGGCAGTATCCTGTGAAAGAAAAAAGAAAGACCTTTCAAATCTCCCAGCAATGATTGGGAAGCTTGGTCTATTAATCTGGAGGAGAGTATTTAACAACAATAGACATACAGCCTATCCGACAGCTATCGAGCAATTGTTATTGTCCATTGGATTTATTTACACAAACCCACTTATCTTAGTTTTCACATAAACTTATAAATTATCGAAATTATAAAAGGCAAAGTTTAAGATCTAACATTCCACCATCTTGAACTCAAACATTTCCTCAACAAGATTCCTTCCCTCTTCTAATAATTATAAAATCTGAAAAAGGAAATTAAAGGGAAATGGCCGGATACACTAACAAAAAAAATATGCAATAAAAGGGCCCTCTCAGCCAAACAAACAAAAAATAATATCTATAATTAATTAAATTGATAATAATTTGAGCATTTATATAGAGCAATATCCACTAAACGTGCTCAACGTGCTTTACAAGGAGTCCCTGGCCAACAGCAACATTTAACATGTAGGACGGGACACGACGCCTGTTAGGCGATAATACAATTTTTTCGGACAGAGACAAAGCGAGTGTCATACCACAAGACCGCATAGCCGCATAATTAAAGTAAGATAGTCAGTGAAATAAATAAATAAATAAACAAATAAAAGAAACCAGTTAATTTCTATTATTCACATCCATGTGCGGCTATGTGGTCTAGTGGTATGACACTTGCTTTCGGATCAGAAGGTCCTGGGTTCGCGCATCGCTCGGTGCATAGTTGAGTCCTTGGAGAAGGCTCTTTACTCACATTCTCTCACCGTACTCAGGTGTAAAATGAGTACCTGGTCGTTAACAGCATTGTCTTTGTCCGAAAAATTGTAATATCGCCTAACAGGCGTCATGTCCCATCCTACATGTTAAATGGTGCTGTTGACCAGGGACCCCTTGTAAAGCCCTTTGTGCTCATTTAGTGGATACTGCGCTTTAATCCATGTTAAGAGATTATGACCAACATTGCAGTCATAGTTAAAGTATTCATTGTGAAGTGAAAAAAAATGTAATTGCAAAAAACTAAAGAAGGTTGTCAGACTAACCACAGAAATTCTTGAGCATCATGCTGTGCATGGCCCTTAAAGACAGGTATGGCCCGCCAGACAGAGTGGAGAAAGCCGTGTGGACTGACCTGAGCCCACTTGCCAGACCACAACACTCGCAATAAACCATGTAACTCTTGGCATAAAGATCTGTGGTTTAAATCATTTATATGATTCATGTAATCATGTTATAATAATGTTTCAAATATAATGTTAAAAGGACAATTTTAAAAACATAGATAATTATATTTTTAAAGCTACAAATCAAGCTCTTTTGTGAAATTGATTTAATCATTATTATTTTTTCATTATTATTTATTTTAGGGTTTTTGAGTAACTTTCAATACTTTCAGGGCATTTTAATACCTGTACTGTAAAAAGGAAGATAATGATAAACAAACACAAAAGAAAAAAAATTGATCTGTTTGGCAAGTGCATGCAAAAAGAGAGCAGAAGTAGATCCAAGAACAATGTGACCAGTCTCATATCACTGTAATCCCCAATACTTATTCTTACAGAGAGGAGGATCAAAATATTTTCAAAAGTTATGAGAAGAAAAAAAAAATCTGGCAAAAGAAATGTGACTAATAAAGAGAATACAATTGCAAATATAAAACTTACAAAGCATTGAGAGCATCAGCTTTCGCCTTCATTAGATGTGCATCATTGGTCACCAAATCATTCAAGTCACCTGCCTCTCCTGGATCTGCCCTGCCACCATTCAGACCCCCAGCTGGTGACTTCTGACCCTTTTCCCCTCCCTTTTTACCCTTTGATGGTCCCTTTGAAGATTTTGTAGGAATGGTGTTTAGATGCTTAATTTAAAGAGAAAGAGAGACAGAGAGAGAAAGGGGGAAGGGGTGGTAAAGAAAGGGTAATGGTTTATATGAGGTCTCAATGCTCAATCAATGAATTAAAAAAAACAAATCTATATAAAGCTTTGTTTCACCACTTTGAATAACTTTCTCTAAATTTGACAATTACAAGTTAGCCAGTTTTAATTTGTATCTGAGGCTCTTCTGTTTCAGTGCACTCCCTGCAATAACTAACTGTCTCAATTCAGTATCATATTGGCATGGGTGAAAGGTTAGGCCAAAAAAGCCTGAAATCCATTTTCAACAAATTCAAAAAGCATGAAACAAACCTATTGCCTCCAAATGGTATTATGTTGAGATGATCTAGATGCCGGAAATAAATTAAAATCCATTTCAAAAAGTAGGAAATTCGAGTTAAGCCATAAATCTTGCACCCATGTATAATTTTATAAAAATATAATTCCCTTTATTCATCCCCATGGGGAAATTTGTCATTAGGGTCTATTCCAAGGGAAGACTGGAATAACCCAGGTATCATCTGCAGTGCAGCGCCGAAAAGTGAGCTATGGTGATGTGACTTGCTCACGGCCACACAGCTTGACGGGTGATCGAACTGTATTTTTTTAGTACGAAGCAAAGACCATAACGCAAAGTCATACTGTCCCATGTATTTGGGGTATTTAGATGCTGACAATTGAATTCATAGCCAAAAATATCAGACATGAGTTTAGTTTATTTGTTTTATTGAGATGAATGAATATAATTTCTTAAAGTGCAAAATATTAAAATTTCACATTTCTTATTATTTTAATTTTCAACAAATCACTTTTTCGATATCTGGCTCACTCTTACATAATGCCATATGATACATTAGATCATTGGGTTACATAAATTCAGGAACATTTTGCCACGTACTCAACAACAAGGCAGGAGAAAAAAGCTATCAAGAGTAGACTTTTACAAGTTCCTCCCAACAAAATTGACGCAGTATGAAAAGAAAACATTCAGCAAATTTACCCCTACATATGGAACTAGCTTCTTGGATCTATCAGTTTGATAGAAAGTATTGGACATTTTTAAAACACATTCAAAGGCTCATCTTTTCTCATGATAGGCTCTCGATGAGAATGATACGTTGAAATGCTTACCAGACCAAATGTGTAACACATCAAAAACCTAACAATAATACTAAATCACAGAAAGATGATTTACAAGTAAAATATTTCTTTCCCCTCACCAAAAATAAAATTAATTTGACTGTTTTCCTCTTGCCTAAAAATTCCAGCCATGGCTAAGGCAAAATAAAGTTAGATTATTTCAAGACAAGACTTGGAAGTAAAATGAACGAACATACAAGAAGGGTGACCACTACAGTTCATCATTTGAGGTAAAAACATCCCACTAGAATGATTACTAAAACACCTAAAAATTATTCATATGTAAAATCATCATTTTGAGTCAATAAGTTTACCAAACTGAATTCACCTGATAGTAATCAATGGTGTTGAGCCGTAGGAGCTGGCGAGCAGCTGCCAGGGGACCTTTGGTGGGGGAGAAGGAAGAGCTGGTCGATGGTGGTGTAGATGATGGTGAAAACAAATCAAAAACAAGCTGGCAGAAATATTCACGAAAGTCCTCCAGATGCCTGTGAAAAGGATATTGAGGGATAAAATACCACGAATTCAGTGACTGGATAATACATCATTATCTTTCTCATGTTATTATTTTTTTGTTTTTTTGTATTTGATGATGTTTTTAAAATCCATTGTAGGATTTAACTTTCATCAGTTTTATCAGTGTTGCTAAATAATGAAATATCATTTTAAAGTGAGGATCAGTCACAAAAGCTATAGCAGATATAGCTTTTTGAAGTGTTGAAGTTGATACTTTGTCAATATGAGTTCAACTCTGCTGTTCCTTAGGTGTTAAACTATCAGTTTTTGGATTATTTTTTTAATTATTTAACATGATTAAACTAAAATTTCCACAATCTTTCAAAATAAATTAAAGTTGATGTCTTTGTTATAATCTGCCATGCAATGAGATAGCAATACATCAGCTAGAGAAGCGGTAGTGAAGTTGCAGTATTTTGCTTACGTAGACCTGTCACTCCAAAATTGAGCTTTATATAGTACAATATCCACTAACTGTGCTCAAAGCGCTTTACAAGGGGTCCCTGGTCAACAGCAACATTTAACATGTAGGACGGGACATGACGCCTGTTAGGCGATATTATACTCATTTTACACCTGAGTACGGTGAGAGAATGTGAGTAAAGAGCCTTTTCCAAGGACTCAACTATGCGCCAAGCGCGAGGCTCGAACCCAGGACCTTCCGATCCGAAAGCGAGTGTCATACCACTGGACCACATAGCCGTACATCAACAACATAAGTGTCTGCTCTACACACTTTTCTAATTAATACTTACCCTAATGACTGAATGATGGAGTTGATGTAGCATGTATTTCCAAGATTACGTAGACCTGTCACTCCGGGTACAAGCGTCCGCTTCTTGAAATGGAAGAGCCCTGACCTTGATCGAGTTACCATGGGAGGAGGCTCACTATGACTGTTTACATTGCTTGGCGTCAAAGTCTTCTTTTTCAGGGTTTTCTATAATTTATATCAGTAAATATATAAGTTTCAAAAGAGCAAAACTGTATCTGATTCTATATCGAAGAGCCTTTTCATATCCAGTTAGTTCACAAAGGAGTATATGGGTAGCTTATATGGAACCAAGGTAAAGGCCTTGATCGAATTACCATGGGAGGAGGCTCACTATGCCTGTTTACATTGCTTGGCGTCAAAGTCTTCTTTTTCAGGTTTTCTATAATTTATATCAGTAAATATACAAGCTTCAAAAGAGCGATAATGCATCAGAGAACTTAGACAAATTAAATCCTGATTCTATATATCGAAGAGCCTTTTCATAGCCAGCTTGTTCAAAAAGGAGTATATGGGTAGCTTATGCAGAACAAAGGTAAAGGCGACATGAATTTATAGAAATTGTCACCCTACCAATGTACAAGTATAAATTTCCACCCATAAGTTGGGGGGGGGGGGGAGGGGGGGAGAGAGAGAGAGAGGGGGAGAGAGAGAGAGAGAGAGAGAGAGAGAGAGAGAGAGAGAGAGAGAGAGAGAGAGAGAGAGAGAGAGAGATTTTACCTTTTCTTTCTTGGCTTTCTGGACATACTCGACCCATGCTGTGAACACTTTGTCCAAAATTGATTTCCTGTGAGAATTTAAAAATAGAATTTAACATTAAAATCATAAAAAATAGGCAATTTAAGTTTTTTGCAGTTTAAGACATTATATTCAATGTCCTATTAAATCTGATGTTCCGGGAGGCCTACCGAAAGCTCCTACACACCCAGTCTTCTTTCAATTTGTATTTTCACCGTTGATCTTTTGTCATGTGTTTATTTATCCAATTTGTCATCATGTAGAAGCATTTTAAAAACTGTAGAACAAACCTTGATAGATTTGTGAAAGTTTAAAGTTTCCTAATTTGACCATTGTTTTGATTCGTCGCCGCCATTTTGATTTGTGAAGTATTGAAAGGTAATGCAAAGCAGTCCGAGGGTTTTTTTTTCTATTAGGGTTAGCTCGAGATCGGAGGATTTTTTTTGAGGATTTTTTTTCTATCAGGGTTAGTCATAAGTCTTAGCAAAGGTGCTGGGGTGTTTGTTTATCCTATTAGGGTTAGTTAAAGGCACTAGGTTTTATTTTTTCTTGGGGTTAGTTGAGGGAATATTATTTGAGTTGTTTCCCTTTGTAGGAGCTTTCGGTAGGCCTCCCGATGTTCCTGCTTATTTTTTTCTTGGATTCAACTTTCAGCATAAAATAAAACTTCACCCAGCCAAAGTTTGAGGTGGTGAGTCAAAAATATGATTACTTATAATTATACTAAAGGGATCCCCATAGCTCAGTTGGTAGAGCACTCGCTTCACACATATATGGACTAAGATCAATTCAGGGTGAAGTCAAGATTTTTTCCCCAACCCCTTCTGTCCACCAAGCAGTGATTGGGTAGCTGGGTCTGTTAGATCTGGCAAAAAAGTACTTTACGGCAGACTAGTGTCTTATCCAAAGGGTAGCAAGCAAGTGTTCTTGTCCATTTGATGCTATAGCAACTGGGATAAACTGCGGCTCCATGGTTTCATCAGGTCATATAGAACCAAAGTTCCATTTCATACAGTAAAAGTCACCAGATAGACACCGGTTTGTTTTTTTTTATCAACACTCTTTTAAATATCCACTGCTTTTATTTAGTAAGGTAGACATTCACATCTTTTCAAGTAAGGAAACAAATGCAGTGTCTTATTCTAGGACGTGGTACCAGAAATAAATTTTCCCAACCATTATCTACCAACCTATCACTGCCCACACTCAATATAGTATGACTTTGTTTAAGATAAGACATCATAGTGCTAAACTAATAATCCCACAATTTTATCAATTATGTGGTGTTAGTATAATGAAGATTTAAAAAAAGGGGGAGGGGGCATAAATGTGCTGGAATAATTTTAAAAATTTCAAGGTAATAGGGTTCCATTTATTAAAATGTAAAATTGTTTTATATTGTCAAATTAAGAAGAAAAAAAAAAAAAGAGTAATAGAAAATGAAAAAACAAAGTGAAGAAAATGCCTGACTTAAAAAAAGAAGCATTACCTGTGATGGATTTGTGCTGTAATTAGTCGATCATCTTCATCTGTATGTGAGCTACATGAAAAAAAAAAATTAACATTACTTTAGTAAAGTTGTGGATCAATAAATAGTTTTCAGAGAAAAGGATTAAAAATAATTATGGCCAAACAGGATTCCAATTTTTCAAAAATTTATAAGATCATGGTACAACCTGCTTACCACATTTGTTTGAAAATATCAAATTAAGAAATTAAGGAGCAGGCACCGGTGTAAGATAAAGATCTGAAAAAGTGTGTATGAAAGATGCCAGACAAAGCTAGAAAGAAAAATACAAGAGAAAAAAAACCATCCCAAAAAATCAGTTGACCTGGACTGGGGCTTGAACCTCAGACCTTCTGATTACCTTCTGACCAGTAATCAGAAGCTCAGAGGTTCGATCCCCAGTAAAGGTCGACTGATTGTTTGGGATGGGTTTTTTTTCTTGTACATCTCTTTCTCGAGTCTTAAAACCTAATATATATGTGCATGTGTGAGGGGGCAGTGTGGCTCTGCAGTACTGTCTTTGCTTCGTACCCAGATGATACCGAGTTCGATCACCCGCTGCACTGTGTGGCCTTGAGAAGTCACCTCGCCCTAGCTCAATTTGAGGCGCTGCACTGCGGCTGACGCCTGGGTTATTCCAGTCTTCCTTGGAATAGGCCCTAGAGACAAATTTCCCCAATGGGATGAATAAAGGCAATTTTATTTATTTCATTTTTATGTGGAAAAATGAGAAAATCAGTCAATATTTAGAGCTTGGATTTTCTTATGTTCTAGATCATTCAGATTATTTGATTCGTAAATGAAAGCCAACGTCAACTTTAATCAAAAATTATAAAACAAGAATGATTTTTGTTTTTTTGTTTTGTTAAATAATAAATGATTAACACTTACTAAGATATATCTTGCTGATGGGAGAAGGATCGCAGCAGGTTACCTCCCTTACTACCAATCCCCTCAAAGGACATTGTTCCAATGGCCGTAAGAGCTGATCGAATGGCTTCCAAATCACCACAGCGGTTATCCCCCATAATGTAGTCATCACATGTATAACTTTAAAATGTATATAGAATGACAATCAGTATAACCATACAAAGTAATAATAACAGAAAATAAAAGTCTTTAATGATTCAATTATAACGTTCTTATGCACCTGCATTTTACGGAAGTCAACATTTTGAAATAATTTTATTTACATCTTCCCAATCCCAGCATCCCTCTAATAAAACTCAAGCCAACCTGGCTCAATTATGACCTCTCTGTCCAACCAGCACAGCGAAGAAAAAGTTGCTGGGTATGAATAAAAAGAGGCAAAAACTACCCTGTGACAGACTGGTGTTGCGTTGAAAGCAATGGCCGATGTCCAAATTGTGCTTCAGAAAATAGAATAAGTATTCAATGGTATTTGGCTCTTATGGACTGCTTTTTTCAAAAATATCCATTTTGACTCAACACACAAAACTTTTTGTAATGCAATCAAAGATTAATCATTTCCAACAGGATCTCACCTTTTCAATGATTCATAGGTGTCAATACCTTGTCACAACAGGAAAGTGTGGAATAATGTATTTGATAGGCACACCTTACCTTCGCAACCTTAATGACATTAGTAACTTATTTCAGCATTATTCTATTCATTCCCAATAATATAATGACAATAACACACTTCAATCTTAAAAGTCCCTTTTCATATGTGTCATTCTCATTCTCCTAAAATGGACAGTAACAATTCCTAACTACCACTTGAATAAATAGCCAATCAATCACAAAGTTCTTTCCATCTTATCCAAAAGTCCCATCTGCCTAATCACTAATCATTACTGGCAGATCTGAGGAGTTGGAAAAAGAAAAACCAAAAAAAAAAAATAAAAAAAAAAAACCTCTACAGCACCAGGAACCAAAACCCGTCGAGTGCTCTACCAACTCAGCTGCCTGGACCCCCATGTTTGTAAATGTTTTTTTTAAATACACGGGTCAAGCAAAATTGGGAGGAGGTGGCGCAGGGTCGTCCGGATAACTCAGTTGGTAGAATACTTGCTTCACATGCAAAGGGACCATGATTGATTGGGTAACTGGGTCTTTAGATCTGGCAGAAAGTACTTTGTATAAACTAGTGTCTTATCCCATATGTAGCAAGCAATTGCTATTGTCCATTTAAACACTATAGAGAACAGGATAAATTCCTGCTCAATGAGTCTAAGGGCTCTGAATGACGACTATTAAACAAAATTCTTACCAATAAACATATTTCTCGTTGATCTCAATGGCAATATGGTGCTGGAAAAAAAAAAAGATACAAAGAATGGGAATGTGCTCAGTGCTAGTAAAACATAATAATAGAAATATTAATAATAATAACAATAATAATAATAATAATAATAATAATAATAATAATAATAATAATAATAATAATAATAATAATAATAATAATAATAATATTATAATAATAATAATAATAATAATAATAATAATAATAATAATAATAATAATAATAATAATAATAATAATAATAATAATAATAATAATAATAATAATAATAACAATAATAATAATAATGTACTTTATTCATCCAAAAAGGAAATTTTTGTACAGACGTATAAAATACTGACAATGACATAAATATAATTTACGTAAATAAATGTGGTAAAGTAAAACTTGGTAATAGGTATAGTGTAATAATATTGTAAGTTGTAAAAATAATTACATAGTATAAATTTCAAGGGATGTACAGATTATATAATTGTAAAAATATAGATATCTAGTAAAGTGCAAGTTTTTTTAAAACATCCACTCAGACATCTAAGCCTCTCCTCCTCCCCATTCTTCCTCATTTCCTATTGTACCTGGTTTTGAGCATGTAGCAAACATTCCCTACAGTATCATGACAGACAAGGTGGACTAGTTCAACTGGCTGGCAGAGAGTTTAACATGAAAACAATACTGGCACAACTAAACATCATTATAAATAATTTAAATGAAATAAACACATCTTTATGGGGCATTTCAATTGCTTCCCATACATGAACGCACTTAAGACTATATTGCTTCCGTAATAATCCAAAAGGCCATATGGAACCATCTATTTCATAAGTGCAGTCACCAGTCAGGCACTTTTTTGCAAGATAAAGATTTGAACAAGTGTGTACGAAAGGTGCCAGACAAAGCAAGATCTTTATCTTACACCAGTGCCTGCTCTCTAGTTTCTTAATTTGACATTTTTTTGCACTAGTATTCGTACGCTATCCATAATTCCCAACAGTCAGGTATTCATTCATAGCAGAATCAAGTGAGTTATTTTGTATTAAGGGTCTTGCTGAAGGAAAGAAAACCAGGGTTGCAGAATTACAATTATTTGTCACCCATCTAGTCATTGACCACTTTGAACATCGCTTGGCTCGATTGTTGCAAGACAAGTTCAAGTTCAAATGAATAAAATTGCCCTAAAATTAGAAGAAAAATGCATTACATTACCAGAAATAAAAGGAATTAGTATTTCTACTACTGATGTTTTGAAAAGAACTGTGCAAGATTTATTACATCCTTCGACCTTCCATACTCACCTGCGTTGCTTCATAATGGTTGACTGCATGTTTTTCATTTAAGCGGCCACATGCAACATGAGCACAGCTAAGACAGGCCTGTAAAGAAAGATTGAATTAATCTTTAATCAAGAGAGAGAGAAGCTTAATTGATGCAGGTTTTTTTCAATTCAGGGGGAAGTTATAATAGTTGATGGACCTATAACTGTACTACCACTCTTGAGCTACTTACAAATAAAATCTAGACTCATTTATCTTCTCCCCCACCCCTTCCTTTACGACCATCAATTGCCTTGTTTGACTTTTGACATTTGGCGCCAATTTGTCTAGACTGATGCCTTAAAAATGGGAGTGTCACCAAAATTCATGCAACCGAGCACAGGTCTCAAAATATGACACAAGTCATAAGAGTGATTTTTTCACAGATCCACCATTTGAGCTGAGCTTTAATCAGAGGAAAATGTTGGACATGGCAAAATCAGCGGAAAATTTCTGAGAAAATCTCAATGTCCCGGAATTCTGTGGATCCGCGGAAGGTAATCATCACTTATATATGAAACAAAAAAATACAGTGCATAACAGAGAGATGATTTACAAGACAAAAGATATCATCTCCCAAAACTCAAACTATACATTTGACAGTTTCCCTCCCAGCCAGGGCCAAGACAGAACCAAATAATCTCATTCCAAGACAAAGACAGAAAGCATGTTAGAAAACAGATATATGCATAGGGGGATAGAAAACACAGTAAGTGCCTCCCTGCCCACCATGGGAGGTCAGGTACCCCACCCAGGATGTGATATTTATGCAAAGTGGACTATTAGATGGTGATCTATCTAGCAGACCGCAGCTATACACCCAAATAGTGCGAATTCAAAACTCTTTTTTAAGACAACTTTTCAATTCTTTTCTTCATTTTCATCTCTTAGTGAATCAACAATGTCAAAACATAGAGAATTAACATTTCCATTTCAAATGGCACACTTTTTAAAAATGATTTCTTAAACAAAGGGGATAATGATGGAGTATAAGTAAAAGTTATTTTTCTTATTTTCTATGCTGCTTTGTGTAAAGTGGTATGACAGTCAGGGTTCAAGTCATGCTGTTGGCAGCACAAAGTTGGAAAAGGCTCTTTAATCATATTTTCTCACCAAACTCAGGTGTAAAAAGAGCATCTGGCCAGTGACATTGTTGTCTCTATGGAATAAAATTGTGCCTTGCAGGATCCATGTCTTGTTCCACATTTTTTTCTAAAAAAGAAGGACTTACCCAGACCCATTCGGTAGTTCCACAGACAGAGCAAAGCCACTTGCTTGGATCCAATAAAGACAGGTCTTTGGATACTGTTAGCTTCTCAAGGTGGGGGCATTTCTCCATCTTTATAATGACAAACTTAACTGAAAGTTTCAAAATTACGTAGTTGAACTGACTGATTTCATCATTTTTCCAACAGTGTAAATAAGTATAAGAAAAAGAATGTTCACTCCAGTCTTACCAGATTCTTATCTGATCGTGTAAGGTAAACCAATTTTTAAAAATGAATTTCTTTGCTGTCATTTTTTTTTTTTAAAAGAAAAATAATTTCCCACAACACAACCATTTAAAATTGGAGATAAGATTTACATTTGTGTTAAATTGTTTACCACCTGATGTAATAAAACGAGGATCTGGTATTGACTTGAGTTAAAAAAAATACTTTGACTACACAGTAAAGGACCTTGTATGAAGACTAATTTAATTGAAAAGCCAAACAAACGTACAAAAAGTGGCAATTCGAACCCAAGTACCAAAAAATGGAAAATTAAGAGAGTGATATTATATATAATGTTTTTTAACACATTGACTCCACAAGTAGAGAATTATCAACTTTTAAGATATAAAATTAGGGAAAGTTTTGAGCAAATATAAAACTCAAGCAGAAAATTATCCACTTCCTCCCCTTAAAAGTTTTAATTTATACCAAAAAAAAAAAAAAAAAAAAAAACGCCAATAAAATTGACTGATAGCTTTGACAGTGCAACTGTCGTAGGTGGATCAGGATCAACCAATAAACGATTTCCTGGCCAATTGAAAAAGGCAGGAACGCATTTTTAGTACCAATTTATTTTTTAATTAGATTTTTTTTTTATTGAAGCCGTTTGGTATGAAAAAAAAATTGAATTTGACATCTTGATATAATTCTTATCTTTTTTTTTTTGGTTTGTTTGAGGTTTTTTTTCATCATCATAGATAACTTGTTAATCATAAACATTATTAGAAAAACAAATCTCATCCTCATTCATCATATACATATAATGGTGTTTGGAGTTCTTTATCAACATTATTTTTTTCAAGCATTTATTGTTTCAACATTTTTTGTATTAAAATTAAGAACATTGTATGTTCTCACTGTAAGTTGGATAGAATAGAACAAATGAGTTTTGTTGAAATTGGCAGACACCTGGAGATAAAATATCTAAATCTAATACTTTAACTTATCACCTAGTGTGAATGTAACCAAAAAAAAATTTTAAGTCGTTTATAACTGGGGAATACTGGGAATGAGGTATTGGTATAAGAGTGAGGTCCTTGCTGCCATCTTGCTTTGTTTACACAGAGACCATGACCATCCTTTTATTCTGTTACCTGAATTCTTTCTAGGAACCACTAAATGTAGCCAAATTTTCATAACCATTACAGACAGAAGAAGATGGCAGAATTACTTTGTAGAGTAACTCGCCCAGAGAAAAATTGCATTAAAGGAAAATTTGTCCAGTTCCTTAAACTTTAAACCCACCCTGGGAAAAGTAATTTCAGATTCCAGAATCGTTATACTATTTATTAGATAGGAAAAACAGCCAAGGTGGAAACAGTCTCTGGCAAGAAACAAAGCAGGGGCCTCACTCATATGTAGGGAATATTATTTGAGCCAGGTTTATATATATATTCCCAGAAAATCCCTGAGTTAGATATTGATAAATATATAATTACTGATCATATACTCATATATTGACATATTAACAACAATACAACAGAAGCGACAACAGGCCGCCATGTTGTTTTTCGTTTACCATTCTGTCAGCATATTGGCAGACTACATTTGATAAAATTGTGTTTTACTAATTTTGTATTTGTTATAAATACCAAAATCTAGAGGTGCCTAAATGAGTCAATAAAATGTATAGTAAAATGATAGATTAAAATGTGTGTGTGTCGTGTCCTATTCAATTTCTATAGTCTATAGTCCTTTTAACCGTGGTGATGCGTCGGCGCTAATATTACCTCATCGGGAATCCTGCGATTACGGTGGCAATGCCTTGGAATTAGCGCACACAAAGTTACTAACAGCTTGTGCGACGGTGCCTATATTTAGCGCCGTGACATTGCCTTGACACCACCTTGACATAAATGGAATTTTCCATTATCCTAATAAGGAAATGTAGTAAAAGAGTCATAGATTTTGATTGGTCGAAAGTTTGACTTTTTCCATCATGCGATGGGGGATTTACAAGGTTATTATGACCTTTACAATTGTGCCGTGTGAACGGAAGCGTCGCGTGGGTAAATATAAACAAACCCTCCGGTTTCAGCGTCATTCCATCACTCGATCCTCTCTACTGTGCGGACGTGTTTACATTATTATTTCTATACCTATTTTTATTATTATTTTCAATTTTCAATCAAAGATGGAATCAACCCGTATTCTTGACTTGAGTGACCCTCAAGTGTTACGTGACTTGACTGATAACACTCATTTTATCAGCGAGGTCTTAGCTGACTCTGACTCAGAGCTTGACTCTGAGACTGATTCGGATAAGACTGACACTGATGATGATGATGAAAGTGATGATTTTGATGTGAGAACGGCAGAGTGGAAGTTTGGATGTACTGAACCTTCATGTCTACCGTTCACCGGTACCAGCGGTCTTCTTGTGGACATGGATGGGAGTACTCCATTGGGATTCTTTCATCTCATGTTTACGAACGAGATGTGTAACCACATCGTAACTGAGACCAACAGGTGAGTAACAGCATTCATTTTATTTTTTATCTCTATCCATGTCCTTCATCCAATCATATTGTGCCATATTCATGATATTACTTATACTATTCTTTATTTTGGTCTGCATCACCACCATAAATTCTTACCACCACCAAACCGAAAATAACTCTCCATTCTTACCACCGACATATTGATAAAGTCTGTCACATCTTTACCTAACACTAACACCACCGTTCCATTACTATTTATCAAAATTCCATTACCCTCCACCAATACTACTGTCACTGTGAACCTGTTCATGTACCACCACCACTACAATTTTCATCCTCCTCATCTACAACTACAACAACCAGCACATTGGGACCATTGTCATCCCCTTCATCTACCACCACCATTATCATTGTCATCCTCAACATCTACCACTACCACCACTATTACCATGATTCTTATGATTTACCATCACCATTACTTTCACAATATTCATCATTTATCATCACTGTTTTTACTTAATTATTTTTTTTATTATGTGTACATCTCAATTACCACCACCATAAATATCACCCTCATTGCCAGGATCATAATTTTTACCTTCTTCATACTTTTCATTACTAATCAGGTTTGACACTCTTGTTTTTCTTCTCAGATATGCCAATGATATGTTGCGTGGGAGGGAACTTGCGCCAAGGTCGAGGTTCCGCAAGTGGGTGGCTGTCACTTTGGGAGAGATGTGGGCCTTCTTCGGGATCATCATCGCCATGGGCCTTATGCCGCTGGAAGATCTTGACGAGTACTGGAGTACTCATTTTGTGTTCGAACACAAGATGTACTCAGCGGTCATGAAGCGGGATCGCTTTGTGCTTATATTGTCATTCCTACACATCTGCAATAACACCAACCAGCTTCCCCGTGACCATGAAGATTATGATCCCCTGTTCAAGAATCGGCCCTTCATCTCTGCCCTGAGAGAGAACTTCATGTCGATGTTTGCTCCAGGCCTCAACGTTGCAATCGACGAGGCGATGATTGCATGGCGGGGTGCCCTGTCCTTCAAGGTTTATAATCCTGATAAACCAGACAAGTTCGGGATTAAGGTTTTCGAACTTTGTGACAGTGCCACCGGTTACTGTCACAATTTTGAAATCTATTCAGGAAAGAAGGACAGCACCTCACACGGAGCAACGTTCTACGTGGTGGACAGACTCATCTCTCCGTACACTGGATGTGGGAGGAGGCTGTACACTGACAACTATTACACTAGCCCTGATCTCTTCTCCCATCTCAAGGAGCTGGACGTTCTGGCCTGTGGAACCATGCGCATCAATAGAAAGTATGGCCCGCCGAAGAGCATGCTTCCCAAGCTCACGAAAAAGAATCCCGAGACGAAGGTATTGACAAATGGTTCACTCAATCTTCTTCGTTTTCATGACAAGAGGGAGGTGAATGTCTTGACGACCATCCACGATGACTCTCGGGTTCTGACAGGAAAGGTCAACTGTGTGACGAAGAAGCCAATTGTCAAGCTGAAGGCCGTCCATGAGTATAACAAGTTCATGGGCGCGGTAGACAGGAGCGATCAGATGGTGGGGAACAACGCCTTCAAGAGGCGGACCGTCAAGTGGTGGAAAAAAGCATTTTTCCGCATGTTCATGCTTGGCGTTCTAAATTCCTACCTGATTCAGAAAGCTACGTCTACTGGAAAGAAGCTTTGTCACCGTATCTTCAGACGGGAATTAGTTGTGCAGCTGGTGGAGTGGACCCCCATCCCTAGATGCCTCAGCGCCACCCGGATTGATGTCGGTGACTCGGCTATCTTTCGCCTCACAGCTCGTCACTTTGCTTCTTCAATCGTCCCTAAGCCCGGCCAGAAAAACAAATTTCCCCAGAGGGATTGTGTTGTGTGCACAGAGCCAGGCAAGAGACTTTCATCTCGCTATGAATGTCGATTTTGCAATGTGGGACTTCATGTTGACCCCTGCTTTGAGATCTACCACAACGTGAAGGACTACAAGCGCGGCTTCAAGCGACTGAAAGAGGGGCACCATCATGAGAATGAAGATCAGGGCTAGTGTATTAGCCCTTGTCAGGGCTACCAATCAGTCCTTTTGAGGACTAATCATCAGTCCTTTTCAGGGCTCCCATCAGTCCTTTTCAGGACTGGATTGACAATCAGTCCTTTTCAGGGCTCCCATCAGTCCTTTTCAGGGCTCCCATCAGTCCTTTTCAGGGCTCCCATCAGTCCTTTTGGGGACTAAAACCTTGTAATGGGCCACTGGCAGTCTCAAGCCTGCAACCTGTTTTCATAACAGGGACTCAGAGAGGAAGGTCTATTTCTATAAAAGTGTATTTTCAGAATTGGATTATTTGTGATATGTAATTCAGATTTGGATTATTTTATGGGTAAGTAGGACCCTATGACTATGTACATTACTCTGTTTATTACACACTTTATTACTGTAAGAATGTACATCTACCAATGAGAAATCCACATATATATTGCCTTCTATTTGTCTTATGTAAAGCGCTTTCAGTGCTATATAACAGCTCAAGTTTTTTGTTTTGTTTTTTTTTAAATCCAGGGCCAGGGTATTATGCAAAAACTATTAATGTAAAAAAATCCTTAAAAATATAAATTTGAAATGTCCTTATTTATATTTATTTTATCAAATAGACAAAACTTTTAGCTTTCAGAAAATGTATAGTTTGTATAGGAAATTATTGCAAAGAAAATCAGTAAACAGCTATTTGTGTCATACATGCAATATTGCCACAAATCAGCTGCGCGAGGTACCCTGTGTTTACATACGTAACCTTGTAGCAACAGACACTTATCTATGCACTTCCGGTATTGACCTGACCGCGTCACGGGGGTTAAAAGCCTTTTCATGCAACGACTTCCTTACCACCAAAGCTGCAATTTCAATTTGGCGTCCCACATCATTTTAAAACATAGAGGTTGAAATTAACGTAAATATTTAGATTTTAGTTGTTTTTGTGATATAATTCTAAGTTTATGCATGGTAAACTCATGGGTGTCTTTGGTCCTTTGGTAGGAAATGGCAGGTCGATCTGCAATACTTACGCAACTTACACTTACACTTACACTAGACTACACCAACTTTAAAAACCGTGCATAATTTTCTTAATAATAAGAATAGGAATTTTAAAAACAATGGTATATGTGACATGACCATATGCATTCAAATCTAAAAAATGACATGCGGTCCCTAACAACAGTAACAGCACAGTTCAGTTACAGAGTCAGAGTTGAGTGAACAGATCGATGGCTTGGCTTTGGGCCTTATATTTGTACGAAGTGGTTATTCAGAGTCGACTCTGGATAACTGTAGGCAGTTATTCAGAGTCGACTCTGGATAACTGTAGATGGTTATTCAGAGTCGACCCTGGATAACGATGTGTACAGATATTTAGAGCCGAGTAGCCTATCGAATTATCGAGTTGAGTTCTTGCGAGATGAGTTTCTTTCAATTTGATACCAGTTTACTACGGTTATTTTGTGACTTTGGCAATTTTAGTGCCAAATTCTTAAAACTTGGCGATTTTTCAACTTCAGTCGCTTATAAATAAGAATCTTTAATCAATTGCAAAACATATTCCATCAACAAAGCAAATTTAAATTAACTTATAAACAATCATTTCTAAAATCGATCAGCCTAACTTATTGTCTCTCTATTACCAAATGATATCTATAAACATAATATGAAGATAGAAGGGTGGCTGAGAGAGAGAATTAATGAATTGATTTTTATTTTTTTTTAAATTGTTTTATAATTAGACACAAGTTATAATGAATTCTATTAACAAATTCAGAACAATCAAACAAAAACAAAACAAAACTTAAAAAGGAAGAAAAAAAAGACACGCTTATAAACCTTATAAAATCGCCAAATCAAAAAAGTACACAAATATTTACACCCATTTGCTCCATCCCCTTCCCTTTCGATCATCTTCTCATTCATGGCCACCATGTGTCTTGTGCTGCCTTTGACATTTGGCGCCAGCGTGTCTAGACTAACGTCATAAATAAAGGAGTGTCACCAAAATTCATGCAACTGAGCAGAGGTGTCAAAAAATGATAGAAGGCATATTATTGTTTTTTTCCCCCTGAACTACCACTGAGCAGAAAATGTTTGACATGACAAAAAACAACGGAACTTTTATGAACAAATCCTAAAATTCCAGAAATCCGCGGTCCCCACTAGAGAGCTGAGCCGGTGTTACCAATACTTAGCTTCTATAACCAGGACAAATCATTCGTTTGGACAGAAAAATAAATAAAAACTTACCGCTTACCGTCAAAAGCAGTTTAGATTTGAAGATGCATTTGTTTTCTATCAAAAAACATTCGGTAATGGACAATCCTTGATGAATTTCAAAAGTTGTGTTGAAATTACATCCTAATTGTTTTCATGATTAACTCCTCGCGAAATCGTGTGGGTCCCGTTTCTGTTATCAAGGTTCCGCCTAGCCAGGCAGGGTTGCCAGATCATTTTTGAGTAAGAGACCAAACTAGCTATAGCAAGAGGCCAGATTCCTCGGCAGGAGCCCAAATACCACCAAACCCACCTTAGCCTAGCGAAAACTCTTTAGATTTGTTAAACAATTTAGATAGGATAAGGAAAATTCGTATATATAGAAGCATTAGCAAATGCAATCTGTGGCGTTAGCACGTGTTGCATTTAGATATTTAGATTGCCAAATAAAATAAGTTTTACCGGTACCAGAGTAAAACGATATAACGGGGAAAGTCAGAGGAAGCCAAAAAGTTGGTTACAGGAGGCCAAGTGGCCAAACCAAATGCAATTTGGTGCATTAGTGCAGTAAAAATTGGTGCGCAAAATTAGTTCGTAGCGGATGCGAGACTGCGTGCGCGTGTGTGTGTGTGTGTGTGTGCGTATGTGTGTGTGTCTCTTTCTTTTTTTTTTTTGGGGGGGGGGGGGGGTGCGTACACGGTAACGGGGCATCTCGCCTCAGGATCTACGTACACGTAAACTGATTTACCGTTGCAACACATGCAATAGATGGTCCTCGCTGTCGTGACCGCGCGCGCTCGTGTGTGTGTTATGTTTTTAAAAATCAAAACAATTTTAACCATTATTGGCGAGATTCCATCTTACACTCCCCAAACTCCAGATCTTAGTCTTAATGTTATCATTAAAAGACAAGCTTTGCGATTTATAGTTTAATTGAAGCCCGAGTCGAAATATACTCTTACTACTGCTCTCTTGGTGGAAACGATTTATTCTGCATAAGCAATCTGCAGAAAAAAAACTGTCACTGTAAAAGGTTAAAGTTTCACGAAGTACGCTCCGTGAACACCGCTGTAACATTCCTTTGATCTACATCATCAGGCAACCCATTGCTTCTTTCATCTTTTCCCATTCCCCCTTACTATCCCCCCCCCCCCCATTTCCCCGCCCATCTCTCTCTCTCTCTCCCTCTCTCTCTCTTCTCTCTCTCTCTCTCCCCCCCTCTCTCTCTCTCTCTCTCTCTCTCTCTCTCTCTCTCTCTCTCTCTCTCTCTCTCTCTCTCTCTCTCTTGTCATAATGTTATCCCTTCCCCTTCCCATCTCATTGTAAAATGAAAACGTTCTGCTGTTTGCAGATACATGTATGATTGTTTTGTTTTTTCTCTCTCACTAGGCATTTGAAAAAAAACAACAAAAACCTGAAAAAAACAAAAAAACAACTTAACCTTTTAAAGGCAAATATCAATCTTACTTGGACCAAAAATAAAATCTTACCGTTTTCATCAAAAGACAAAAAACAAATTACAATTTAAAAACTTGAGCTTTTATATAGAGCAATATCCACCCAACGTGCTCAAAGCGCTTTTTATCAATATTCTTACTGCTCTTATGGTGGAAACGTTTGTTTTTTCTGCGTTAAAAAATAATATAAATGAAGACTATTATTTGAAAAACAAAAAAATCAGTGTCACTGGCAAAGGGTTAATTGCAGTACTCCTGCATCCAGTGAGACTCCTACGGCACTTGCTAATCATAAAAAAGGAAATAGCAGCAATCAACAATACTAAGGTGAAAAAAAAAGAAGAAAAAAAAAGGTGGGTAGGGGGGAAGAGCAAACCCAGTAGCAATGCAACCTTTTAGCGGCGAAATTCGATCTTTGACCTAACACCAAATCTTCTATCATCAAAAGACAAGTAACGGCAAAACTATTATAGACAATTGAAGTCCGGGTTGCGATAGTCTGACTACTCTCTTGGTGGAAACGCTGTATTCCCCGTTAACAATAATAAAGATAAAAGCAAACTACTATCTAAAAGCAAAAAATTAGCTTCGCTGTTAAGGGGTTAAGAGCAACTGCAACTGCCAGCATCCTTGAGATGTCTACGTTACCAAGGTCACCAATCGACACGTCTCCCTCTCGTCGGCATGCACCCCCCCCCCCCCCCCTCCTCCACTCTCACGGTGGTGGTGGCGGCGGATAAAAAAGGCCTTTTTTTCTTTTATTCAATCAACTTGACTGCTGGTGGACCCTAGGCCTCTCTACAAGTCCAAGAAATAATACTCACTTTTTCTCTTCGCCAACGAAAATATCTACCCCCTACCGGTCTAATTATTTGTAGCAGACGACAAATTTCTCAAAAAGGTCACGTGACACTGTAAAAACAACACAGGAAGTCCATGAAAGCTTATTTACGACATTTCCTTTGAACCGTGTAAACAACAAAATTTCGTTTTCATTCGACTCAACGGGTCAGATTGGCCGGTATTTTTTTAACGAACTAAAGTTCTGAAAAATCAAAATGTTTCTTAGAAAGTTGAAAGATGCTAGTTTTTGAAACAGAGGTAGGTTTTTAAAAAAAATCTTTATATTTTACGTGAATGCATGCTCAAGGCGAGTTGGACGTGCAGCGGAGGTTGGTCGGCCAAAGGCGAGGCTCTCTATATTTTTTTAAATATTTTTTTTTCAAAATCTCGACAATTTGCAAAAAATTGCAAATTTTGGGGCCGCAAAGCAAATCACCGATGCAAAAAACTGCCATGACAGAAGAGACAAGAAAATACCAAAAAGTAAAACGATTTTTTCCCGTAGGGTTAAACAGAGGTGGGAGAGAAGAAAAAAAAAACAGAAAAACCGTGTGGTTGGTAACTGGAAGTTCATCACTCATACTCATAACTGTCTACAGTTATTCAGAGTGGACTCCCCGACTCTGAGTAACTGTAGACAGTTATTCAGAGTCAACTGTCTACAGTTATTCAGAGTGGACTCCCCGACTCTGAATAACCGTAGACAGTTATTCAGAGTCGACTCTGATAACCGCAGCCTATTTGTAGGTGAGTAATAGTTTCAGAGCCAGAGTTGACAGTAAGAAAACCTTTAGTAATCTTGCTAATTGTCAGTCTACTTTAGAATGTTTAGATACCAACTAAATATTCTGTTATTTCCAATGACTTTGTATTTTTGTTTCAGTTCAGTTCCAGCAATCTAGGAATAGGAGATCACTCACTCATCACTCTCTTCTCTCTCAGAAGAAGGCCCATGCCCATTAAAAAAAATGTTGAAATACCAATGTAATGTATGACAATGTAGACTTTTGTCTGACAATCCTCACATTAATTGTCTTTGATTTAATCAAAGGGAAAACTGATACCGGCAGCACTCCTTAAATGCAACTTACATTCACCTGTTCTCACGTTATATATTGTCCTATCTTGACATCCATTGTTTGTTTACGACTGATTCAGACTTCTGCTTTTGAGGAAGAAGTTGCGTTTGCTACCCTTGTTCCTGTTCTTTTGTTTGTGGAGTGCTGAAAATTATAGACCAAAGGAAGTCGCTACGTCCTCTTAGGTGAGAGAATATAAGCACCATGGCTGCGTCCTCTCGCCGGTGGGGGCGTAGAGCGATGTCTACGTTCTCTCCCGTAAGAGAACATTTGCCTCATTTCGGTTCTATTACGTGAGAGGACAAAGACAGGTTGTTTGTCCTCTCCCAAATTTATGGAACTTCAGAGAGGGGCAAAAACCGAATAAATATGAGGCCCATAACCGACACCCCCTTCCCACTCTCAAGCATAATAGACAGAGCTGTCTACTTGAAATTTCAAAAATTCGTAGTTTCCAAGGGGGAAAAAAGAAGAAGAAAATTCGACTTTAGAAATAAATAATTTGCCCTCATCATGATTCAACAATTCCCCTAAACTTCTGAATATAGACTGACTGACTGACTTAAGGCCTTCCGCTTCCTAACCATCCGATCGGGATGCCTCGGCTGCCTCTCTCTCTCTCTCTCTCTCTCTCTCCCTCTCTCTCTCTCTCTCTCTCTCTCTCTCTCTCTCTCTCTCTCTCTCTCTCTCTCTCTCTCTCTCTCTCTCTCTCTCTCTCTCTCTAATCATCCGTGTCATTGTCTTCCATTGATCACGGTCTTTTGCTGTGGATGCTAATTTCGTAAGGTCTTCCTTTGATTTTAATACTTTGCCGTTTTGAAGGCGTTTTATGTCTCTATTGAGGACAGTGTGAATTGACGTGGGTTGTCAACCTTGATATTTCTTGTGTCCAGATAGGGTGAAAAAAGTATTCATGGCTTTATTAGCTGGTATATTTACATCTCTTCTGAGTATATGCCCAAAAAGTCGCCATCTTGCCTCCAGGATTTGAATGGATAAGGGTCTTTCATTGCATTTTTCATACAATGTTTTATTGCTTATTTTTGTGGGGTATCGTATATTCAGGACTCTTTTCAGTTGTTTTCTATGGAATCTGTTTAATATTTGCTCTTCGGTTCCAGTCAGTGCCCATGTTCCGCAGTTGTAAGCACGGATTTTACGAGGGTTGTGTATAATTTGATTTTAGTATCAAATTTTATTTTGTCTTTTCTAATATAGATTCTGAGGAAATAAACGAATCTTTTCCAAAAAAAAGAAATATCCAGTCAAAGAGGCAGCAGCCTCTTATAGTTTCCACACTACTATGTTATGACGATCGACCCAATCAGCAAAGTCTGGTCCGCATTCGTGCACCGTCGCAAACTCGCCGGGTAGCATCGTCACAACACACCGTTCGACTAGATGCTCTGCCGTCTCAGGTTCTTGCCCACTGCGGGTACATGTTGGACAGGTAGAAAGACCCCACCGATGAAGCGCACTGGCCGTGAGGCATCTCCTCGACCGAAGCCGATTCGCAGTCACCCAGTGTCTCCTCTTACTGGTATCAAAGTCTGGCAACTTCTCACCAAGCTTAGAGGAGGTTACGTCCCCGCCCCCACGAGGGATTGAATTCGTCCAAACCGACTTCCATCTCGTATGTGCAGCTCTAGACGTAGTCAGAGATTCTGCGTACAAGGGTTGCCGGGACTTATTTCGCCTCGAAACGGGGGCGCCGTCCATTATGCGCTTCAGAGGGGTATCCCCATTCCCTATCTCTTTGATCTTACTCAGCCAGTTTCCCGTAATCGTCTCCCTCCGGACATCGGGGGGCTGGATCGCTGCCATTATCGGGCCCCATTCTCTAGGAGTTGTTGCTAGCGTTCCTGACACTATGTGCATCGACTTGCGAAGTTTTACATCCACCTTCTCAACGTTTCTGCTTCTACCCCACACTGGAGCGCAATACTCCGCGGTGGAATAGCATAGTGCCAGGGCGGACGTTCTCAGGAGCGCTTGGCTAGCGCCCCAAGTCGATCCCGCCAGCTTCCTCAGAAGACTGTTCCGCTTCTCTATCTTCCGGGCAACCCCTTCGAGATGCACCCGATAGGTAAGGCTGCGATCCAACGTCACCCCTAAATATTTTGGATGCGGCTCATATGGGAGTGGCTGGTCCCCGACTAGGACATTCAGTTTGTGGGCGTGCCAAGCACTGCATAGGTGAAATGCAGTGGCCACGGTTTTGGATGTGTTCATCTTCAGGTACCACTTGTCGAAGTAGGATTTGAGTCTGGTGACGTCCTCGCTGAGTACGCTCTCGAGACGGGTCCACACTTTACTCTGAGTAACGAGTGCCCAGTCGTCCGCGTATCCCAGCCTCAGGGAGGAAGTGTTCGGCATATCGCTAATGTAAACGTTAAACATTGGCGCAAGTACCGACCCCTGAGGGACCCCATTCTTCAATTTCCTTACTTTGCTCGTGGAATTGTCTTTCCCCTAAAATTGAAGAGAACAACTTCAAGGTCTTTTTGCACCTTGTGATTTTTGCTAGTTTGAGCATCAACCCTTCGCACCAGACCGTATCGTACGCCGCTGATAGGTCTATAAAGACAGCACCTGTTTGCTGTTTTCTCTCGAACCCATGCTCAATATGCTCTGTAAGGGCAATGACCTGCTCCGTGGTGCACCTCCCTTCCCTGAAGCCCGCCTGCTCGGGTGGCAGGGCAGCATCTAGAACCGGCCCCCATCGGTTTAATAGAACACGCTCCAACAATTTGTAAAGACAGCTCAGCAGAGATATGGGTCTGTAACTGTCGGCCTCCTTCGCCGGTTTCCCGGGCTTCAGGATGGCAACTATCTTCTCATGCCTCCACACTTGTGGAAGCTTTCCTTTTGCAACGACGTCGGACATTGCCTCTGCCAGCCAGGCCCGTGCCCTGGGGCCCAGATGCGTCACCATATCGGGATATACACCATCTATCCCTGCTGCTTTGCCGTTCTTTACATCGCTAATGGCTGCACCCACTTCTCGGGGACTGAACGGGGCCGTCCAGTCAGACTCCTCCGCAGGTAGCGAGTCCAAAATCGTACGGTACGCCTTGCGGACACCGCGCTCAAAAGCCTGATTAGGGACCCGTTTGCTACGGTTCTTAATGTTCTTGGCAATTGTGTCTGCCTCACACTCCGGTGCAGCCTTCGGGTAATTCCGGTCCGGGTCCAATTTCTTTATCAGACGCCAAGCGTGGCGGCTGGAGTGTGTAAAGTCGAGACTTTATACGGTCTCCTGCCGGCCACCGTTGCTTCCTTCCCTCTGCCAGAGACTGAAGTAGTCTATCGGCTACGTCCTGGGACTGGGTCTGCTGGTACTCTTTGTACAGCTCTTCCGACTCTGCTGTCCAGCAAGGGGTGTAGAATTTCCGTTTGCCCCGTGGAATAGAACGTTGAGCGCTCTTAACCAGTAGCCTGCTAAATCTGGTTATATTCTCGGACTTGGGAGGAATGACAGGGCAAACCTGAACTAACAATGATAATAATAATAAAATATAGAATGTTCGATCACAATTTGGTAATTTGTCAAACTTCTCACTTTCTTAATATTCTCCCGTGAAATAATAAATATAAAATATTTTAAAAAATAAAATCCTCTTTGGAAAGGGAGGGGGGGGGGGGGTTCATTGGTGTCGTTCTTGAGGAAAGACCAAGATAACCTCGACGTCTGCCGCAAGGGAACCAAACTGGGAAAGGTTCTTACTTATTGAAAAAAACCCGCAGTATAGTAGTAGTAGTAGTAGTAGTAGTAGTAGTAGTAGTAGTAGTAGTAGTAGTAGTAGTAGTAGCAGCAGCAGCAGCAGTAGTAGTAGTAGTAGTAGTAGTAGTTGTTGTAGTAGTAGTAGTAGTAGTAGTAGTAGTAGTAGTAGTAGAAGTAGTATTTGTTGTTGTTGTTGTTATGGGATTGCCTGAGTTGGTGAGACAGTGATTGAGTACAGCTCTTCCGTATGTTACACCTTACGGAAAGTTCTTTGCGATTGACTACCGTCCTATCCAACAGGTGGTAAGCAGTTGTTATTGCCAGTTGAACACTAACGCTATAGAAACTGGTGATAAACTTTGGCTCCATGAGCCTAATCGCTTTGATGGTCTCTCGTCTAGATGTCATCAGAGAAATTTACCTTTCCCTCGGCATTAAGTGAGAGAGGCCCGCCGGGATTGAATTATGCAGTGCCTGGAGCATTGGAACGGCACCGTTACGCAGAAATCGTGCTAATTAAGTGGCGTTCCAATTGATGCTTCGTGCTAAAATTATGGTCGCGTGACTTCTTGTTCCTATGCGTGACAAGCATATGGCATGGATGCTTTTTTACTATAATCTCAAACCACGAGTCCCGAGTTACTTAATCAATAAACAGCGCATATAACAATAACATTGACAATTGCGTCAGTTATCTTATAATTTGTCGAAACTAGTCTAATAAACATTTCAATCGTTACATTTTCTACTCGATAATATTTTAAAATATTGTTGTTTTTTTTTGTTTTTTTTTTTTTGTTGTTCTCTCTCTCTCTCTCTCTCTCTCTCTCTCTCTCTCTCTCTCTCTCTCTCTCTGTGTGTGTGTGTGTGTGTGTGTTGTGTGTGTGTGTGTGTGTGTGTGTTGTTTTTTTCCTTGTCCCTGTCGTCACCGCCCGATAACCACGAACCAACGCTCGATTATATGACGGATAAAAATTAAAAATTTTGAATAACCAGCTTATTTTTTATGTATTAAATAAATAAATGGATGAGTCATTCAGGTTTTTTTATTTCTTGAATTCCTTTTTTTTTTCATTCAAGTGGTGTACGACATGACGCGTATAATCCGCTTCGCATTCGGTGAAAGACACAGACGCTCCTTTCTTTTAATGTTCGAAAACTTTTGCATTGCACATATAAATATGAAAATATATAAGTAAATTAAATTAAATATCAATAAAAGTTGGGTTGTTTTTTTTTTTTTGGTTTTTTAATTCCCAAACAACAAATCAGTCGAGGGAAAGTAGTTTAGGTATTATGTCGTATACCGGATGTTTCAAACTTACTGTCCATGTGGAGATATCGAATAGCACAAAATTCGTTAGCTGATCGTTCCAATAATACCGTTATCCAGGCAGTCTCACAACCCCTGGTTGTTATGAGTCGGTAATCTGGTCAAATCGATTCCAAAGTTACCATATTCGAGGCTCAGTTGGCTCAGTTATCAGAATTGATAACACTGAAAGCGAACAAGAAAATCAACCAACCAAACACCTACTGGCCAATGGTGGATAATTATAGATCCGTCCAGTTTTTGAATCCTCGAACAATCCGAATAAATTTTGGAGTGGCCCCTCCACCCAAAAAGACATGGACATATTATGGATCCACTGGAGCACAGCAGTGGAGCAATGTTCCCCAACATAGTGACATATAACATGCTATAGGATAACATCAATGTGGCAGTGACTCAAGGCAATGGATTGGCCGTCCACGGATTCATGTTTCAGATATCTGAGGAAGATAACTCAAAATTGGAGCCACTGGTTTCACATTTATCGAAGGTCGAAAACCCGGATGACGAGGTGGTGTTGCCTACTTTCACCACCGACTCGATCATGACTTTTTCCGATATGACAGCAGTTTAACCACCCCCACTTGTGACGAATCGGTCACGTGGACAGTCTTCTACGACACTTTTGCAATTTCTGAAAACCAGCTCATTAAGTTCCATGATCTGTATTCATCCGAGCTCGACGACATGAAAACCGCAATGCGCAGTGGACAACTTCAGACCTGTTCAAGACCTCAAGGACAGAACAGTCTACTCCAATTTCTACATCAGCTCTGCTCCATCTAGCCGTGCCACTGCACCCGCTGTGGCATCTGTCATTTTCGCTGTGGGAAAACTTGCCTGGGGCTTCAAATAATTAAATTCTTGAAAACTAATTTTGTGATAATAACTTTAATCAATTTCACAGGCTTTTGTTGAAAGATATTGTGTATCTTGTGCTTTTTAGTTTTTAAAAGTATGGAAGAGTCGCTCTCAATTAATTAATTGGAGATTGCTTCAAGTTATATATTGTGATTAATTAGATTTCGATTACAAATGGACGTTTTTATCTAATTGACCTCCTGTCTCACTAAGACTCATCATGTGACTTGGACCTCTTTTGTCTCACAGTAGACTTGCGGCTATAGAGAGGACGTCAGCCACTCTCTTAGCAAGTCAGTAGTCAGTGGTTATCAGCTAATCCTTGGGTTCTTAGTCAAACGCTTCATCAAACCCATTATTGAGTAGTATTGAAGCCATCTCGACGTCGTCAAATGGAGCATCTTCTGTCGTAGCAGTAGAATCGCCAGATGCCGCATTTAAATCCTCCATTCCAGGCGTTGCTGTTGCCAACTCGATCTTCGAAATGATTTGGTCTAGACGTCAAGTTGACCGTTCTATGTCTGAAGAGATTTTACATTATATCTTGGTCTACAAAAGAGTCTTTTTAAATGAACGGCCGTGTTTCTATATTTTCCAAGAACCCAAGGATTAGCTGATAACCACTGACTACTGACTTGCGAAGAGAGTGGCTGACGTCCTCTCCATAGCCGCAAGTTCACAGTAGCTATTTTTTTAAAATCCGGGCTTTCTTTTATTGATGTGAGTTCACTGGTTATTATGCGGCTATGTGATCTAGTGGTATGACACTCGCTTTCGGATCGGAAGGTCATGGCCTCGCTCGGCGCATAGTTGAGTCCTTGAGTTCTTTACTCGCATTCTTTCACCCTACTCAGGTGTAAAATGAGTACCTGGCCGTTAACTTCGTTGTCTCTGTCCGAAAAAATGTAATATCGCCTAACAGGCATCATGTCCTGTCCTACATGTTAAGTGTTGCTGTTGTTCAAGGACCTCTTGTAAAGCGCTTTGAGCACGTTTAATGGATATTGCGCAATATATAAAAAGGCTCCCAAAAAATGTAGATGGAATGCCTAGGCATATGTTGGATCTCCAACGTGGTCAATCCCGAGTCTGAAGAGGTGTCAGATGAGGTGTTTCCTGATCCAGCCGAACGCCGTTACCCTGAACGAAATCGGGAGGTTCCTGCTTGGATGCAGGACTATGTAACGTATACTATTGGTGGCTGCGATGGATGGTGGGTTGTATAAATATGTATAAGTACATAATATGTGTGAAATTATTCCTTTGATTTTGTTGTTTGTTTTAGTTAATCATTCTCGTAAAGTGTTATGTTGATCTTTAGGCCAGAAGGGCATGTAGTGTTGTGGTGTAAAGGATGCGCAGAAGTTTTAGTCTTCGAAAACTAAGTGGCGGCGTTGCACCATTCAACGCGAAGCTGTATTAGATGAACGTAGGCGATGTTTTTTGGAGTGAGGTAGTCGAGATTGAGAAGGGAGACTATACCAAGGGCCCCCATCTAGACCTAGAACGTGATCTACAATGTTTGTTTGTTTTTAAGGGTTTTACGGCACTTGCAACACATTTAAGGTCACATCAGCGCCAGTAAAAAGGAAGAAAATGAGATAGTAAAAAGTTCTAGAACTAGAATTAGAATTAAAGTACACAAGAAGTAAGACAAAGGGGAATTAGTTCAAATAGGGAACAAATGTATATTCCAAGAGCACACTATCAGTGTACTTAGTTTAAGATCACCAACATGTCTCATCCTGACATAAGCACAGGTCCCCATTAAGAGGAACACACTCAAATGTTTACAAATCGTACATATGTAAAACAAAAATAATACAGTGCATCACAAAGAGATGATTTACAAGACAAAAAAATATCACCTCCCAAATCTCTAACTATACATTTGACTGTTTCCCTCCCAACCAGGGTATATTGACAGGGAGATAAAACTAAATAGTCTCATTCCAAAGAAAGAAAGCATGTTGGAAAACAGATATAGAGGGATAGAAGACAGTAAGTGCCCCCCTGCCCACAATGGGAGGCCAGAAACCCAACCCAGGTGACCTACAATATTCATCAATTAAACCGAGTGTTCTGAAATCATGATGTCCAGTTTGTATATTGCATTCACCAATTAACCCAAGGTAGGCAAAACACACAAACAATAATTAATAACAGTGCATTTTAATAAGATCTTGTAAGTTTTCCAGGTTTTTGATTGTTCTTGTTTTGCGAGCCTTTCACATCAGTGATTGTGCTAGACCAACTGCTTGCTGTTAAACGACCACCGGGGGATATCACGGATGTTCTGTTTACCTATAATGTTCATAAGATAGAAAAAAAAAACCCAGTAATGAAAGCCTGAAGAAAAAGCTATTGTTGTTTGAGAAAAATTAATGAGATTGTATCTTACAATAAACGTCAATAGAGAGAGAGAGAGAAGGAGGAGTTGGTGATAGTTCAATAGTTGAAAATTATAGTTGTAGCTATCAGTAGTACAAAGTTGCTCCAGAGACTCCTCTTCTTCTTCTTCTCCTCCTCCTCCTCCTTCTTTTTCTTCTTCTTCTCTTCTTCTTCTTCAAAATTGCTTGCCTTGTTTTGTCCACTCTTCTGCATCCGTTGTTGTGGCAGTTGTCGTGCCTTATTGAAATAATTCTTTGGCAAACTAACTGACTTCAAAGCTCCAAATAGACCACACTGGAAATCCATTGGGTTAAAAATACTTAATTCCTCAACCTAAAGAGAAGAAGAGAAAAAAAATCTCGATTATGTCTGTATTTATTATAATTAGATACTTGTATAAGTAGCACATTCCTTGCAGGGGGCAGACAGTCTTAAATGATTTACCTACATTACTTTGTCAGTGTTTTTGTCTATCCATTTTTATGAACAAGCAAATGAGATAAAGTGTGATAAATATATTTATATATATATATATATATATATATATATATATATATATATATATAATATATATATATATATCATACTTTCATTAATGGAAGGAGGTCTATTTCATTAGACAAATACCACTGTCTAATTGCATCTCACCCATTTGGGTGAATGACAGAAAGTATTTTGTCTATGACTGAGACAGTGCTCTCTCGAAGTCAAAGTCGAAGTGTCATCACTGTCACTATCACCATCATCACTTTCAATGACTAAATTGTTGTTATTAACGTTATCAGAGATGGAATAATCAGAAATTATGTCTCTGATGATGTCGCCTTCGTCTAACTCTGGAAATTTCACTGCTACATATTATATCGTTAAAGTGTTTCACTAGCTCCACTGAAAGTTTGGAAGGCGGGACTATACTCGTTTCCATTATACACGTGTGATCTTTCTACTAAATTGGTGGTTGCTAGTATTCATGTGCACTGACCTGCAAAGAGCGGACAATAACAAAAAAAAAAAAATAATGATATTTAACATGTTGGGGTTTGTTAAAAATTTTTGCTCTCAGCATTGAAATCTTCTACCTCAGATGATGCACATTTTATGTCAATTTCATTGGTATTTACGCAACATTAGAGCTCGGGGAAAATAAATTATGTAATTATTTATAAACTCCAAATTGTAAACTCCTTTCCTGAGAATGTAGTTGGATGGATACTAAAAAAAAATGATGAAGTGAAACAACAAAAAGCATGCAGATAGCAATTTTCATCTTTATTCGCTCATATATCAAAACTAGCTCACGAGAGATCTGACAGGTTTTGCCAAATTATCTAACATATACAAGATAAATTATCTAATCAAACTAATTATAATTTTAAGCTCGTAATATAGAGAATCAAGAACAATGGTATTCAAGTAGTCTTGTCCCCAATAGTGGAATAGAATGAATGTTACAATTTGTTCTCTTCGATAATTGAAAACAAGACATCATTGCTAATGTTTCTCCTACTACTTGCATATCGTACAGCTAAAATAATTTTTTCTTGGATGAAGAACTCTCATATTGATACGAGAAATTATAATTACTTTACTATATTGAAGTTGATTATAAATAATTTATGTATGACATTCCAACTTCAAAAATCATCAGAATCCCAGTCTGGTTGCTTACACAAGTGCTGCCTCAAGTATTGCTGTAATATATATCCTTCCATACGAGAAAAATGCCGCCAATTTCATATTTCCATTTTTGTACTGCTGAGTCTCAAAAGAATCATAAATCTTTTTCAGACTTAATTTGTTAAGAAAGGATGGCATTCAGTCTCAAAATCCCATATCAAAGAGAGAGGATAAATCAAATTTTTAATAGATTTCTATTTCAATATCTATCTTCTTTCAGACAAAGTTATATTTCAAACATAAAAGTGAATGGAAGTTTTGTGTACCTTAGATAAAGACGACTGAATGCATAGCTGGTTTTCTTCACTTGCAGAAGAGGCAGGTGGGGACTGATTTGAAGGCAGATACAACTCGCCACATGCGATACTTTTTATCAGAATACTTGATTTTTAAAAAATAAAAATAAAATAAAATACAAGGAATAATTCTTATTTGCTTAATTTACGAAAACAAATATACTAGTTTCCATAATCTGAAACATAACTATTTGAAATGAAAATGCATAAATTTATATACTTTTTAAAATGCTTTATAAGCCTAGTTCTGATTCATTAAATATCCATACAGACTTTAGCAATAATTCTACTTTTCAAAATTTCAAATTTATCAAGGCTCTTTTAAGACATTTTAGATTAGACCTATTTAAATGATGCACTCAAAATTAAGTCGATCAGATATATCGATCAGATATAGGATACAAAGCTGTTAAAACCAAGGTTAAAGGAATTAATCCTGTTGTCTTAACTTAGATTTGATCAGCGACCCCTCAGTTCAAAGGAAAGTAATTTACCACGATACCACTGACTCACCCATCTTATTATTTCCCTTATTGATGTGTCACTTACCTTTTTTCTGATGGCATAAGAATAAAATATCCTGAGAGTTTATCGCTTTTATTAGAAAATGTCACAGAGCCAAATGAATTTGGTTGAACAGAATGAGGACTAGTACCATATCCGTCAGTCTTGATATTACAGTTATTATTCTGTCCTTGATGCAGTGAACAAGTCAGTAAGACATGATCCTTCGGATAATGAAGGGGGAAAAAGGAGAGACACAATGTGGAAATATCAAATACCTTATGTTCAGATCTTATATCATTTGTAAAGAAAATACTGTGTTTTCTTCGGATTTGTAATTACTACAATAGGTAATCTATATTAATTTGTTTTGGCACGTTTTGATCAACTACAATTAATATCTCAAGTATTAACATATTCCGCTAAGCATTACTAGACATTTTTACAAGACAAAGCATCTCACCACATGGCCACGGATGCAACTGAAATTGATGTTCATCATCACTATTTTTTTTTTTTTGTTATTGTTGGTGATGGGTTTTGGGATTTAAAAAAAATGTATATATAATGCTAGGATTGATAAACTTCTGTGTGTGATTCTTATCTTGCTTTAAAAGAAAATTGTAAGTTTCAGATTCACTCATTGGAAAGTTATTTTGTAAAACATTCTCCTTTCTAGATAAAAGATAAAGTAGTACATTCTCTACCTTCTTCAACAATTCCAGACACAAAGCATGGAACATTTGCTGGTTTTTCTCTAGGCTTTCCCATTCCATCTTCCAGCATGCAGTTGGTTGAACTACAAGAGGTTGCCCAAACATGATAGAGTCACATACGTTTTGTCTTGGAATGCTGTTTAATACCTTGGGTGCAAGATGGATTAGAGATTTTTTTAAAAATTTTCCTTGCATAATTACAGAGCTTCACAGATTGAAAGTGACAAATATTGTTATAAATCAGAATGTAAAAATAATATTGTTCAGTTAGGTGATAAGAATATAAAATATGTTTAAGTGACATGGGAATACAATGATTTTATTGTGATTGCTTCTTCTATCATCTACTTTTAGTACAGCTATGAAGTCATGTTTTGTGTCATCATAACAATAAATGTAAAATATACATGGGAAAAAAAACATCCTGTTATATCACGCATACGTAATAATGATAAAGAATTGAACTAAATTCAATAATACTGTCCCATTTAGCTACACCGACGTGAAAGTAGTCTTACTGTAGGTATGGGGCAGAAACATGGGGTCAAAATGAAGGCCTGGTATATAAACTAAATGACTTCATTAACACTTTTCTCCAACAAATTCTAAACATCAGGTGGAAAGATAAGGTCTCAAATGACACCTTATAGAAATGATGTAAACAAATGCTTACACAACCTCAATACAATCAAGGAAATGGGTTGGGCTCATTTTTGAAAAGGGAAGATGGCAACATCACAAAGAAAGCATTGTAATGGAACCCGCAAGGCCAGTGGAAAAGATGTTGCTCACCAACAACATCGCGGCATACTTTCGATAGTGTGACCTGAAGACCATCAAGATGACATAGGGTTAACTCACTCAACCCTGACACAGGCTATATTCGTAGTTTACCCACCCTGGTTACTTTTACTTTTACCCCATGCCTATTTATTACATTTTTCTGAAACAAATTATAGGCGTAGTATCAACGCAAATGTTTTATAGTTTTTGCACGTTAATGGTAGTTAAATAAAACTATCTATGTACATGCTCATTCTAATACATTTTTCCAATTTTGAAAAACAGCAAAAATCTCTAGGATTGAGTGAGTTAAGCAAAGACAGATGTCCATGACCGTCCCAGGTGGAGATATGTGGTGGAAGCCCTAAGCTCCAGAGAGAGTTCAAAGGAATAGGTAAGTAAGTTTAGTTACACAATTACCTTGAGTTGAAACACAGGAACCTGGGCTCCCAAGGATTTACTTGGAGGAGGGAAAACATGTTTGCATGCATTAGTTTTCATGTCCAAACTCTGTCAAAAGAGCAATTTGAGAACGATTAGATACTACTTCAGAAGCCTTAATAGAAATCATAATGATCAGTATCATATCGAATATTCAACACCTGACTTTGATATGTGTTAGAATTCAGAATTTATAATCATTAATAATCCATTAATGTGTTCAAATGTGAGAATGTTTGAGTTAAACTGTTTCTCTTTTTTCATATATGTACACATTAAGGTTTTGTGACAAGACACTTGCTTCTACCTTGGAAGGTTCTTGGCTTGAGTTCCGTTGTGCTTGGTGCAAAATTGAATCCTTGCCGTGGTAAAGGCTCTTTATTTACATTCTCTCATCATGCTCAGGTGTAAAATAAGACCCTCGCCAGTAACATCACTGTCACAAAAATTATTACAGTACCTTACAGGCGTTATATTATCTCGTCCTATATTTAGTAGTTGACGTCTGCTTTGGACCCCTTGTGAAATGTAAGGAGCACATTTAGTGAGAATTGCCCTATATAAAAAGAAGGTGTTGTTTTTGTTTTGTTTTGCTTTTGTTTTGTTTTGTTTTGTTTTGTTGTGTTTTGTTTTGTTTTGTTTTGTTTTTGTTTTTGTTTTTGTTTTTTTGTTTTTGTTTTTTTTTGTTTTTTTTTTTTTTTTTTTTTTTTTTTTGGGGGGGGGGGGGGTGCCGAAGTTTTATCCATAACAATAACTTTGGGTTTTTTATAAACAGTTTTTGTTACATATCTCTTTTTGTCTTTAACTGGAAACCACATTGCCTTTTAGCTTATAATGAAATAGATTTAGCCCTCCATTTTACAAATCATCTGCTAAGATTAAACAAAGTGGTGAAGTTCAAACTCACAAACGCAGAATGCACAGGAAGCTGAAGTGTGTTGATAATCCTCTCTGTCAAATCACATTTAATTACAATCTGAGTTTCAACTGGGAAGAGAATGAGAATATTGCGAAACGAAATGTAAGCTTCAAGTTGATAAAATTGTCTGTCTTCGTTTAATAACTTAAAGCTTTCATTTAACTTTGTATGTGTTAAATACATTTGGATTCAATAGTCTGACGTCACGTCGCCCAGCAACGGCGAGCAGCGTGGTTCTAAACAAAGAAAATAGATACTTTTTATTCTTCATGCTGGCTAGAACTTTTCATATGTCATGTGATCAGAATGTATAAAAGTCAAAACATGATCAGATTTATAATGTTTTTCTCCTCTGGATACACTTTTATGCTCGTTGGAGAAGTATTTCATAAGGGCGTCCGCCATTGTTCCGATAGTTTAGAGCCATTTACTAAGTTACTCTGCGTCATTACGGGGGAAGTGACGTCATGACTGTTGAAGCGTATTGGGAAGAGAGAAATTATTTTTTTTAACCTTTCGTGTTAAAGTTAAAGGGGTATTGTGAACATTTAACAGGGATGAAGACGAGAGTAGAGGAATTTAGATACAGAGTTGATATATATTATCTTCAGCCTTAAGTTATGCTCGTGATATCAACCATTAGCGTCTGACTTAAAATGTTCTTATTAGATGCAATCAAATATTATTTATTGTTCAAGCTCAAGAGTAAAATTACAAATGTAATTCTAGAATTGCACAGATACTGATTATTGTTGCCCTTGCTCCATTAAATATTCAAACCCCATCTCATACATTTGTTTGATTTGAGAAGGAATGTATACGATTGCACTAGAAAGATTGACCATATTTTCATAAAATTCCATAAGAGGGTGGTAATTAAAAATTTTGTTGATTTGCGTGAATCAGATCTAAATACTGTGTCTCTTGTATTACATATATCTTGTCATGCACAAAGTAACAACAAAAATAATTTTTTCGACTCAATTTAATCCACTGTTATTTTTTACAAAATATACTCAAGGTTAACACATTAAAATTTAAAATGGTAAAAGGATGAAATATGAAAGCAACGCATTGTAAATGAGTCTTTCTTCTTCTTGTTCAAATGATACAAACCTGGTGATGGAGAAGGCAAAATGAGTTGCAATTGTTCGCTGTCAAATGTGTTGTCATTTAACCAAGAGTACATAAACTTTTGGAGAGAAACTGGATCTGAGTAATCAAAGACGACATAGAAATCATAAATGTTTATGGAACAACTAAATTTAAAATGCAAAACCTCCTTTTTAAAGGTCTTTTGGAATTTCTTTGAAATGCGTTCTTGAGAAATAATTTTTAACACAATTAACCTTTTGCATACAATCGTCTTGTCTATGATAATTTGGATAAGTTGTCATTTTTATATCATTGTGAAAACAAAATCCCAATTGAATTATACTGAGTCAAACACTTGCTTTCCATTTAAGCCTATGTATGGAATAATAAAATGTATTTGTAAACTAGCGTCTATACCACAAGAAAAGTTCTTATATTGTGATTAATCAATGTTAAATCAATGTCTTCTGAGGAAAAAAAAAGAATTTAAGAGAGGGGGAAGGGAGATGGAATATACTTCTATATCCCATCGTCTACAAGAGATGTATGGCCATCCACATTTCAAGTTTTTACATATTCCATGCACCTACCTATTTGTTTGTCAACAAGTTACGGGATGTTTTTGACATGCAAAAAAGTGACCCAATTTAACTGTAAGCTCACATTACCACAACTTTGTATTGTATACCTAAATTCAATCTTTCCAGCCTTTCTTCCAATGTACATTGGTCAAAAAATTATATTCATCATATCGATTGATTAATTTATGAGACTGGGTGGGGATCCTGACCTCCCATAGCGGGCAGGAGGTCCATACTGTGTCTTCTATCCCCTTATATCTGTTTTCCAACATGCTTTCTGTCTTTGTCTGGGAATGAGATTACTTGTTTTTTTCCTGGCCCTGGTCGGAGTCCTGGCTGGGAGGGAAACAGCCAAATGCATAGTTATTGTTTTGGGAGATGATATTTTTTTCCTTGTAAATCATCTCGCTGTTATGTATTATTATGTTTGTTATTTTCAATGTATAATGTAGGCATTTGAGTGTATTCCTCTTTGCTGGATTTTGTGCTTGTGTCCAGATGAGACTTATAGGTGATCTCAAACTAAGTACATTGGTGGTAAGCTGTTGGAATCTACATCTGATCCTTATTTGTTCCCAGTTCCCCTTTATCTTACTTTCTCTTAGGTGCTTTTTAATTGTAATTCTAGAACTTTTTACTATCCCACTTTCTTCCTTTTTACTGGCGCTGATATAACCTAAATGTGTTGCAAGCGCCGTAAAACACTTAAAAACAAACAAACAAACAAAAAATTTATGAGACAATTTTTCAGAATTAAAAATTAAAAATTACACAGTAATGTAATTATTATTAGTTTATAACATAACATGAAACTGAAATAACGACTACATTCGTCATACCTGCCTCGAGTAGAATCATGTCTACAAGACCTGTAAAGTCATCATTCATCAAATCTAGGGCTGCATCTGGGCTGTCCATTGAGATGTCATTGAATACACTTGAAATGTTGGCACATATAATCCTCTGTTTCACAGACATTATTAGAGGTATCACTTTAATGCAATATAATATTGATAAACATTTTGAACGTGTCAATTATATGGAATGACTGGTGACAAACAGGCCACAATTCTGTTCATGACAGTTAATTCTTTACATGTAACAATGCACATCTTCTTCTTGTAGTCAAGAAATATTTCTGTTTTAAAATTTTGTATGCCATTTTCAGACAATTTAGTATGATTTTTTATGGTAAAACATATATAAACTTTTAATTTGTTTTTTTAAAATACCTAACAACAAAACTCCAGCACTGCCCGTGTTTTGTTGTTAAACACGGGCAGTGCTGGAGTTTTATTTTAAAAGACAGTAACTACATGTCTGTCAAAAATGAGTAGTTGATATTGATATTGTAAAGCAAGACACTTATCTACCAGTCTAGTCCTAGTATCCGTTACATATTAGCGTTATTAATTGTCCTTGTTAGTGTTAGTAGCGTTTGAAAAAGTTGGATAGTAAGGAAAATTGGGTGTTATGTCTTGGTACCACAAGCATATTTTGCAGAAGTCTAGTATAGACTTTTAAGATAACATAGAGAAGAAAGGGGGGGGGGGGAGGTGAAGAGAAAGAGAAAAAAAAAAAAAAAAAAAAAAAAAGAGAGAGAGAGAGAGAGAGAGAGAGAGAGAGAGAGAGAGAGAGAGAGAGAGAGAGAGAGAGAGAAGGAGAAGGAGAGAGAGAGAGAGAGGGAGGGAGAGAGAGAGAGAGAGAGAGAGAGAGAGAGAGAGAGAGAGAGAGAGAGAGAGAGAGAGAGAGAACAACTGGAAATGATAAATACGGATAGCAGTATGAAGATAATACTGTTAATGTTAAATCTCACTTTGATGATGTCTGTATCAGCTTGGTCTGGAAGAGTGGTGAAATGCTTTTTGACATCCTTTTCTTGTCTTGTGGTCATAAAAATAATTTCCAGCTGATGAAAATTTTTTGAATTCTGGAGCAGCAAATGTAAGTTAAAATATTTTGTTTTACTTATTTAATCAAAGATAAAGTAAGCAAGGCTTAAATATATATTCATATATATAAATATATATACCTATAAATATACTGACTTACTGACTTAAGGCCTTTCGCTTCCTAATCATCCGATTGGGACGCCTTGGCTGCCTCTCTAATCATCTGTGTCATTTCATTCCACAGTTCACGGTCTTTTGCTGTGGATGCTAAGTTCATAAGGTCTTCCTTTGATTTTAATTCTTTGTTATTTTGAAGGCGTTTCAGGTCTCTATTGAGGACAGTATAAATTGATGTGGGTGGTCTACCTTGATATTTCTTGTGTCCAGATGGGGTAAGGTAAAAAAAAGTATTCATGGCTTTATTAGCTGATATATTTTCATCTCTTCTGAGTATATGCCCAAAAAGCCACCATCTTGCCTCCAGGATTTGAATGGATAAGGGTCTTTCATTACATTTTTCATACAGTATTTTATTGCTTATTTTTGTGGGGTATCGCATATTCAGGACTCTTTTCAGTTGTTTTCTATGGAATCTGTCTAATCTTTGCTCTTCGGTTATATATATATATATAAAGTCACTCTCATATTTTTGGCCGAGACATATGTTTCGATATATTATATATATATATATATATATATATATATATATATATATATATATATATATATATATATATATATATATAAAGTTCAAAAACGTTTATTATATTATGTATAAACTCTTTAAAATAATTATTTTTCATCATTTATCTGCAAATGAAAATATTTTCACTATGAAATGGTGGGTAACAGCAATATGACTATATACAATGGCAGGTCATGGTAAAATCAAATCCCTGCATGCAACATATGATTTATGAAGAGGGGGGGGGGGGGCAACTTAATTCTAGTTTTGAAATGAAAACAAAAGTAGATTTCGACAAGCATGGAATGGTCACATAACTGATGAATAAAGGAATTTTACAAAAATCCGACTCCTATTATTTTTCTGCCATTATATTTGAAATAAGAACAAAATTATCTGAGCAATTGAATAAAAAAGGAGTCTTGAAGGACATAACACTGTAGTCTTGAGTTGCTTATTTGTATAGTCCACAATGCCCATTCTGTGGAATTCTTGTGAAACAACAGTTTTTAAAGCGAAATGATCGGTAGCGGACAATTATGTACGGATGGGTAGTGGGGGCTATAGATGAAAATGTCCTTTTAATTGATATAAAATATTTAGTGTTCCAAATGTGCAATTTTACGCTATTTCGAGAGACTTAATGAAGACAAAATGTAGCATAACATTATCATACCAAAAAAAATAAAAAAATTTCAGATTGTCCAAAACTGGTCATTATTATCGTCACTCCCCCCTCCCCCTTTTTTAACAATGCTCAATCTCTTGATTGATTCATAAAACACACCTTGTTAATCATAATTTTTGTATTTAACAAATCATGTAAAATTATTAAAATGTAATACAAAACATTAGAGATTCATTAAAAGAATAATAATAAATATAATGAGTAATGTCCACTCGAACTAACCTAAAGATGAGTCACTGAGTTCACACCTTAGTCTAAGACCCTTAGCAGTCTTGTCATCAGGAAAGGCATTTCACTCACTTCTTTTGTCCTTTTAAGTGTAAAATTCAGAGGACCCCTAGTAGGAAACATTGTCGTCTTTGTCGGACAAGATTACACATTCATCAAAAGGATATACTTGATGGTCTATAGATTAATTATTAGGGGACTAGACCATGCAAATGAACCGTGGACAAGTGCTAAATAAATACATATAAATATTATATTTACGTCTATGTTTTGAAATAAGACAAGCTATCAAATGAATAAAGTGAACTCACCACAGGCAAATTCCCAGAATATCTTCTAAATTGCCTACACGCTTCGGCAATTCCATCAATCACACAACAGTCAGAATGTTTAGACTGTTGCAACTTTCCATGATCGAAAATGAAATTATGAAGATCACCCAAGGCAGAGTGAAGTCTTGCAAAATTAGATTTGGTATGGCTCAGTGGCAAAATTAGCTAAAAAAAATTTATTTTGTTCAAATTAATAGCATTTATTTTATTATAATGTATACAGCAATGAAAAACAAATATCATCTAATGTGTTATGAATTACTAATGTGAAGTATTCTCCAATTATATGTTTATTTTATAATGATCTCCTTATTGAATCTCTAGCTCTAAGAGCTGGTTTTAATACTGCATTAAAAAACAATTTCAAAACAAAAACACATTAGCAATTCTAATTTTCCTATAAGGCAACATCGCCCTTTAGTTATCCTCAAAAAGTAAGACAAAAGATAAAAGATGATGTTATCTTTTTCAGTTGATTATTTTATAGTTAAATATTTGAGCAGACATCCCCTGTGCATCTTAACCGCTGAACTGGCTTGGATTAATTAACATAAAGAACTGAACAAGTGTGTATGAAGGTGCCAGACAAAGCAAGAAAGAAAAATACAAGGAAAAAAAACATCCCAAAAAATCAGTCGATCTCGACTGGGGATCGAACCTCAGACCTTCTGATTACTGGTCAGACCTGCAACCATTACACCACAGAGGCTCCCGATAGTTGGGACAGTTTTAATACCTATATTCTTCACAAGGGTACGCATTTTACACTGTGAACCCTCACTTGCATCAAACAACACATACAATGAACACGAGAGGACGAAGATGAAGACATTTGAGTTGCTCCATTTTATTTTTTTGAAAATATCAAATCAAGAAATTAAGGAGCAGGTACCAGTGCAAGATAAAGAACTGAATAAGTGTGTATAAAAGGTGCCAGACGAAGCAAGACAGAAAATCACAAGAAAAAAAACCATCCCAAAAAATCAGTCGATCTCGACTGGGGATCGAACCTCAGACCTTCTGATTACCAGTCATCACAAGGTCTGGGGTTCGATCCCTAGTCGATGTCAACTGATTTTTTGGGATAGTTTTTTTCTTGTATTTTTCTTTCTTGCTTTGTCTGGCACTTTATACACACTCGTACAGTTCTTTATCTTAAACCTGTGCCTGCTCCTTAATTTGATATTAACAATGCCACGATATTTTACAACTTCAATTTCTGGTAACAATCTTAAAAACAGTAATATTATGAATGTTTTGTCATACCTCTGGATATATTGTGAGTAGATAAATTCCAATAAGTGGAATTGGGCAATTGCCATTAAGATTAGAGCTAAGCAGGAATATCTTCTCTAATGCTTCTATCACTATTTTGCCAAACCATTCCTCCAAAAACAAGCTTGAGTCCAGTAATAAAATTCTTGCTGAAATGATAATGAGAAAAAATATATAATTAAATTGAGCAAAGAGGTGGGATTTCTTAAGTAATTAAATAAATGACATAAGTTGCTTGATGAATGCTGATAATCCAGATGAAAATGCAAGTTATAGAAAAATGCGTTCAGTGACTGGATGGTACACAATAATACCAAAACTCTGACCCCGACGTTGCTTCATAATGGAAGACAGTTTACAGCAATAAACCACTCAACTCAGATGTTTACCGTGTACCTGGTGCATTGAGTGAACCAAGTGAATCGGTTGTGATGGAAATAGTCTGGGCCAATTTAAAATATTCTCCGTTACTATCTAGATAATAATGTTGAAACAAGCCCGTAATTGCACTCGGTTATGTGACCGACAAATATGTGCGTGTCGGCGTGCACAATCATAATCATAATAAAATTGGTTTATTAAGTCACGATAGACGACGTAGATAGGTCAAAATCAAGGTAGAGTCTATCAGAGCCTAAAGAAGTTGGTTTTACCTGGTTGTGGACCAAAGGTAAAAATCTGTTGATTGCTCTGAAGGGAACCTTTCGAATCAGATTGTTTGAATTTATCACACCTATTGAATGCCATGAGCAAAGTTTGAGTTTCTTTCACTTTAACCACGACTAAAATAAAAATGTTTCTTAGCATATACCCATCAATGTCTTTGGCTTCAGGGAGATTTCTAGCAGACGACAATTTTACTTGGAAATAAACAAAATTAAGCGATATCGATATAGGCTAAGGTCGATACTTAGATTATTTGCTGAGCTTGTCTTTTTTGTACAGTTTTTTTATCACCTAATATAAACTATATTTTTAACAAAAAGCTTAAATTCATACTAGACGTCTATGTATTATAGATTTTCCCAATATTTCTTTTTTTTTAAAGAAGGGTAATGAACGAGTCCTAAGACCGATTTGTTTTGGTAATCGAGTTCTTAGAAGGATTTACTAACTTTCACTTTCACTTTGACGATCATGGAGGAAATTGGGGAGCTGAACACTCTTTTATTGCTTGCTTTTTGTTAAATTTTGATTAAATTATGTTTTTATTGTAGCTTCCATTTTATATTGACAAAGAATGGATTTATCTAAGCTTCATCACACTGAAAAAGCTTATGAGCATCTTCGTGCAGAGTATAGAGGTGAGTCTCTCTCTCTCTCTCTCTCTCTCTCTCTCTCTCTCTCTCTCTCTCTCTCTCTCTCTCTCTCTCTCTCTCTCTCTCTCTCTCTCTCTCTCTCTCTCTCTCTCTCTCTTTTTCATAAAAACATACAAATCTCGTCATACTATCTAGATATCATTATATCTTGAATCAATGGTTCATGAAAAGGAAATAAACTTCAAGAATATCAGTTCAGATATTGCATCATGGCAGCTCTGTTATTTATCTCTTCTTCTTCTTCTTCTTCTTCTTCTTCTTCTTCTTCTTCTTCTTCTTCTTCTTCTTCTTCTTCTTCTTCTTCTTCTTTTGATTGCCCACAATCAATTGGTTGATTATTATGGCAAATATGAAACTGCTTTCTAATCTCTCTGTATTCCTTGTTTATAATCGTTAGTCTAAAATCAATTTCCAGGGACATTCAGGGGTCGTCAACGTTGGTCAGTGATGGTTTGTGTAAGGTCTAAGTATCTGCATAGCAACTTGCCACAAAAGCATCAATTGTAGTGGCTTCGATCACTTTAGCATCAAGCTGGTTCCAGTCTCTGACCGTACGCCGCAAGAAGGAAAAACCACGGTATTGTGTTCTGTGTGTTATGAGGCTGTATTGGTTGTTGTTACCTCTTCTCTGTCTCAAAGGTGCTGGTATCAGTTTTTTCTTGATGACTGGGCATTCAGCGAGGTGGTGCTTGATCTTAAATAGCATTGTTAATCTTGCTGATTTTCTGCGGTGTTCTAATTTTGGCCACTGTAGTTTTTCTAGCATGTCTGATACACTTGAGGTGTTGTGGTGTCTGTTCAGGACGTAGCGTGCAGCTCTTCTTTGCACTGATTCAATTTCTGAGACGTATTTTTGGGTGTTGGGGTCCCAAACAGTGAAAGAACAGGTCTTACAAATGTTTTGTATGCCTTTTCCTTGATTTTCTAGCAGACGACACTCTCTAGACGTCTATTTAGAATATTTATGTGTTTGTTCATTTAAAAAAAAAACATTTTGAAAGGACTTGATTTTACTTTGATATAATTTTTTTAAAAACATTACTAACAATGACAACTTGATTGGAACAGCTTTCTAGATCATATCTTGTTAGTTTCCATCACCAAATATATTTTGTTGTTTATATCCTGATGAAGAATTATATCCATCACATGTCGAGGAAGTGACTGATCCACTAGATCCATTGACATTTCATCGAAAGTATGTATCTCAGAACAGACCTTTGCTCATCAAGAATGCTGTCAAACATTGGCCTGCATTAACAAAGTGGAATCATGATTATTTCAGGTATTTTTGTCAGTGAATAAAAAATAATCTTCTTTTGTGTATTAAATTACAGAGTCGTAGCCACATGGTTTGCTTTTATTCAATATATTAAGGTGAATTTTATTAAAATGAAGGTTGGAGATTCGATATGAGATTATATGTATCTTTATAGATTAGTGTTTGTGTGTATATGTGTGTGTGTGTGTGCGTGTGTTTATATTATAAGATGGAGGGGTGGGGCATGTATATGAGTGTGTGTGTGTGTGTGTGTGTGTGTGTGTGTGTGTTGCTGTTGTTCACAAATGGACTAGATTCTTGCATCATGTAGTCCTAGTTTGGGAGTAAATTATTTCTGGAGAGTTAGAGAGGGTTTTTTTTTTTAATTACAGAAAATAAATGAATAAATAATTAGATAAATAAATGAAAATAGAAGCAAAAAAGAAAGAAATGCGATAATGATATGGTAGATCTTTATTGTCCGCTTATTGGAAATCTCAATGATTTTACATTGATTTCTTACACAAATATAATAAACAGATGGATCTGTAAATATTGTCGTCACAACTAAAGTTATTCAACCACAGGCCTCACAGAAATCCTTCATAGATTAAAGTACAAAAGTGAACAAAACGTTTTGATACGTTGAAATTTAACTCTGATTACACATTTATACATATATACGTCACTCAATGAAAGCATATTCTAATATATTTTGAAATAACAATATTTATTAGTTAAATCAGAATTAATTCATTTTAGGTTGATACAGATTTTTTTCTTGAAATTCAGATTTTATAGAAGAATTTTACAGATTTTGTGTTTAATGCATGTGGTAGATCTCCAACAAGGGTTTTTCATGCTACAGCATTGAAGATATTAAATATTATACTATGCTTGTTTCCTTTTAATTTATGAATTGTACATTATATAGATCTTGTGTTTTTATAATTATTTTAAAATTTATCACTCACGTAGGGAAAAGATTGGCAGCACAGAAATCACAGTGACTGTAACACCAAATGGTTATGCTGATGCCATTTGTAATGGTCGATTTGTCATGCCTGAAGAAAGAACCATGACAATGAATGGATTTCTTGACATAATGGACGAGGATGTGAGCCAGAGGATGGAAAAGGGGGTTTTCTACATACAGAAACAAAACTCTAATTTAAAGGACGAGTTTTCAACACTTTTGAAGGATGTTGATGTCGATATTCCATGGGGCACAAAAGCTTTTGGTATGTCATTTTATCATCAGGTCAGGTTTAAGTGGGGCCTGATAGATATTTCTGGGTCTTAGTCACATAGATTGCGATATCTCTTATTTAAAGATAGTCAAATACAGTTCATTCCCGTTAATCACACAATGGATAATGGTACAAACCACTTATTGGCTACACATACTTAAACAACTATTTTTCCCCATCTAGATATAACTATTTCATTTAGACATCCACCCCATTTAATTGATACATTTATTCATGCTCCAGAGAGTCATTATTTTAAATATTAACAAAATCAATAGTGATTGTCAGCAACAAGTTGGTTGTCCATTCCACAGTTCTGTGTTAAAATCACAGAAACTATGCATTTTTGCACAATGCATACCCTACTTCAATATATAACAATGATTCTCACCTGTAATCAATCAAAAATTCAGATGGTATACTGAAATACCCTAATGGATAGAATTTTCACTAAACATGCATATTTTTCTTTTAACTTGAAGTGTTATTCTCCTTAAATGGCAGAATTTGCACAATGCATAGTAAAATTTTATATAACAAAATTGCTCAATAGTGTCAATGATTAAACATCCATTAAATAAAAAGCGATAATCTTAAGAAATAATTCATATTCTGTATTATTACAGTAATCGTTTTTTTTTTGTTTTTTGTTTGTTTGGTTTTTTTTAAATTATTAACTTTCATGATTTGTTGTATTTTTGGGGGGGTTTGTACTGGTTTCCTAAAATGTTTTGCAGGTTATCATTGTAAACAGTTTTAAGGAATAGCAAAATGATCTTATATTTAAAGTAAAACAAATTATTCATCATTACTTATTATTTTAGGTTGTGAGCCAGATGCAGTAAATTTTTGGATGGGAGATGAAAAAGCTATCACATCTAGTAAGTATAATCTTTATTATCTAACTGAATATCATTTGTAAAATGGTTTAATTGTGCCATTATTCAAACTTCTTATCATATTGTATCATTTAAGAGTGAATATACTTTCAAAAACCGTTGAATGCTCTTTGTAACTTTCATACATCGATAATATTTATCAGTTATTCATTGTACCCTTTTCCCTATCAACATTTGTATCATGTGTCTACTTTTGTACATTTCAGAGTTTCAATTAATTGATATACAAACTGCAAATAATATCAATTGTCATGGTTTATTAATCATTATAATCAAATACTATGTTAGTGATATATAACTTTTTTAAATAACACTTTTGTTATTGTCTTTGAATTTATTTTAGTAGGATTTAATAATGTTACAAGATTGACCATTTTTTCGTTCTTTCATAGTGTTGGTATATTCGTACCTTTTTCCAATATTACTTTGAATACAACATTTTGTGAACATCCAATATTTTGTATCATCTGCTGTTCTATTGCTGAATAAGGGTGAGACAGATCAAGTTGGCAACAGATCTCCACCCCCCCCCCCCCCCTCCCCCCAGTAGTTTGTTAAGATTACTTTCATATCTCATAACAAAGTAAAATCCATGGAAAATTGTGAACTACCTCCCCAATTTAGCATAATATTGATGTGAACCTGATGCTGAAAATTGGGCTTCAAATGATACATCACAGACTTTAAACTCAATTTAATATCAAATTGATATGCTTTTTGGAAGGAGAATGAATCTAATATGTGCGGATATGTGGTCTTGTGTTATAACGCTTGCTTTTGGATCAGGAAGTCCTAGGGTCGAGCCTCACTCTGCGTAAAGTTGAGTCCTTGAAAAAGGCTCTTCATTCACATTCTCTCACAGTACTCAGGTGTAAAATGAGTATCTGGCCATTAACAGTGTTGTCTCTGTTGGAAAAAATTGTAGTTTCGCCTAACAGGAATCATGTTTTGTTCTATACGTTTTGAGTTGCTGTTGGTCAGGGTCCCTTTGAAAGCACTGAGTAAGTTTAGTGGATATTGCGCGATATATAAAAGCTCAAGTTTTGTTGGGGTTTTTTTCTTTTTGTTTTTATATCTTAAACTAATGAGAGAAAAAAAACC
>NC_088367.1:30573408-30585908 GCF_034508935.2 Berghia stephanieae | reverse complement strand
TCCGCTTCATTTTGATCTTGTCTATTTTTTGGTCAAATTTTATTTGACCATTAACTCTTTCAGCGCCATTGGTCGCACTGCGGCCAGAGCAGAATCTGCTCTACTGGCCATTGATTGCACAGTGCAGAAGGTCATGAAAGGCAAAACCAATAATGTAATCCAATCCTACTTTCTACAAAAGTACTATAAATTGAACCAATGGTATCATTTCTTTCATCAGAACATTCAGTTAGCCCTAGGGGGGTATTTTAATTGAGATTTTGTGCCGAATTCAAATGTAACTTTGTCTTAGCTTGTCATTCTCATGCTGCCCCAATCAGTAGTCAGCCATTTTGTGACAAATGCAAATTTCGCCTCCGCGCTGAAAGAGCTAATTCTTTTGATCTTTTCGGGCAAGAAATTCCATATTTGGATGGTACTTGGAAAAAACAAGTTGAAATGGGTATTAACTCTTGAGTGCAGGACCTGGTGTGAATGCTGTTTTCTTTTGTTTGGAATAAGGCTATCAATTGGAATCATTATCAGTTTCCTGACGGGCCTTAAAGATTGTTAGGTGCACTCCATTTTTATACAATATGGATTATCATTCAATTGTTTTTGATAGAATATGTCATTAAAGTCTTTAATGTAGGAATCCAGGGTTTGTTAATTTGTTCTGATTTTTTGGGTTTTTTTTTTTTTTTTTTTTTTTTTTTTGGGGGGGGGGGGGGGGTTTGTTTTGTTTTCTTCTTCTTCTTCCATTAAGGCCAAAGTTTCAGGCTGACGATTGTATGGCCCTCTTTGTTTTGTTTTTTTGGGGTTTTTTTCGTTACTCTTCAAAATTAATTTCACATCAATCTTTTTCAGGTTTCTTGGATTGCTATTGATCCATTAAATCCAGATATCCAGCTTTACCCACAGTATAAAAAAGCAAGGCCCATTCAAGTGACAGTCAAAGCTGGAGAAATGTTGTATTTGCCTGCCCTTTGGTTTCATCACGTGCGTCAATCTCAAGGATGTATAGCAGGTATGGCTGCAGTTTAAGGATTTTTAATCACTGGCTGTATGAATGTAATGTATCAAAGTTATCACTTTTGTTTATTTTGCAATTCAAATTTAATTTTTAATGCAATCAACTATAACCATTTATTATTATTTTTTATTATTACTATTACTATTAATATTATTATTATTATTATTATTATTATTATTATTATTATTATTATTATTATTATTATTATTATTATTATTATTATTATTATTATCTTTATTTTTTGGGGGGAATTATTATTATTATTATTATTATCATCATCATCATCATCATCATCATCATCATCATCATCGTCATCATTATTATTATTATTATTATTATTATTATTATTATTATTATTATTATTATTATTATTATTATTATTATTATTATTATTGTTATTATTATTATTATTATTATTATTATTATTATTATTATTATTATTATTGTTATTATTATTATTATTATTATTATTATTATTATTATTATTATTATTATTATTATTATTATTATTATTATTATTATTATTATTGTTATTATTATTATTTTTATTATTGTTGTTGCTGTTGTTATTATTATTATTATTATTAATTTTACCCTTATTTCTTTTCAGTAAATTACTGGTATGACATGGTCTTTGATATCAAGTGGGCCTATTATCAATTTCTTCAACAATTGTCTGATCCTACATCCTGACATCAATCAGGTTTTTCTATAGTCCAACTAACTAGATAAAATGAAGTATGGTATTGAAAATATACGATATGTTCTTGTGTACCCAAATAGACAGACCGATTGTCTTTATTCACTTAAATGAAATTATCAGTTGAAAAAACTAGGGAGTGCACACTATGACAAGACAAAAACCTGAAAAAGTTTGTGTGATACTGTACCTAATAAAGAAAACAGAAAAATATAAGGGAAAACAAATCTCTTATTTGAATCTTCTTCAACTGGAGATCGAACCTCAGACCTTATGTTGGACAGTTTTGTATCTGGTTTATTTGGCACTCTTTCTAATCCAACTGTTAAAACAATTGTGGTAGAACTGAAATAAGAACCTAGGAGGTACATTTACATGAAGTTACGAGTCTAAAGGAGTTAATTGTGATAAGAAGGAATAATGTAATAATTTATTTAAAAGATAGCTCAATTATATGGAAATTATACAAAACAAACAAAAATTCAACCCGCTTTTACACATAAAAAAACAAACGAAAATTGAGGAAAACTACATACACATTAATGTAGAAAATAAAGATGATTTATAGAATACATAGGACAAGCATTTAAAAACATTAATGAGCATAAAGGGTAAATGGAGATATATTTTTGAAACTGCATTATTTGCAGGTAAAAGAGTAATATGTTAGAAGAGGAATACAATCGTAAAAATTTATTACAATTTTTGTAACCTACACCACATACTATGTTTTCGTTGATAGTGATTGATAAGATTCGATTATGATATTAACAAATCTCAAACACCAACTTTACATTTTATAGAAACAACCAGATGACGTTACTCTTTATTAAAAATTGTTCAATAAAGTAGAATCAGTCACAGCAGTTACTATTGCGAGTCGTCATATTAATAATTCGTAAATAGTGCAACAATAATTAATGAATACATTACACATACCATTTCTTTTCTACTCCCCTTTCCCATCACACCCACCCCCTTTTTCCCCTAATGATTAAGTTTTGATAAGATATTCAATATAATCTTTTCACTTTTTACGAACATCTGCGTACTTACTAATGATTTTCAGGGCTGAAACTTTCTCAAATGCAATACATGAAATGTGGATTCCTTGAAATAAAGCTGCATATGTAAAGTTTTAATTGTGTTTCCACAGTCATCTGTTGTACTCTTATGAAGGCCAACGATCGAAACATTGCTGTTGAATTTTTTTTTGATTAATGTTTTCTTTGAAGGTATTTTCCATATATCTCTACTCATTTTATTGTTCCTCTCTTTTTATGAGGATCATTCATAGCAGTCTCATATTATCTTTAGACCCTTGTTCGTCAGCAGTGTCATACGTTCATTGATGTTCAATGTTTGAATTATTTCAATATTGAAACGCATTGAGAGAATGTGTGTGAGACAGAGAGAGAGAGAGAGAGAGAGGTATGTCTGTGTCTCCATGTATATTTGTGTTTTTTAACAGGGAGATTTCTATGAAATAGAAACTAGTACATACGTTTATTACATGATGTTATTTTATTTATAAGTGATGAAAAGTGCTTGTTATGATGTGAGTTGATCATTGTGTGATGATTAATAAACCTGATAAATTGCTTCTCGGCTTTGTCTTCATTTCATTCTTTTAGAGGATCGTGTCTCCAATGGTCCATTCTTCTTCTTCTTCCTTCCCGTCACGTCACATGGTCAGTTCGGTCTGGTCAATGAAGCCCACAGTGGTCCTGAGGTCGTCCTCACTGGCGTACAGCTTCTTTGAGTATGGGGTTGGGTCAGGCCAGAAGTTCCTTCTCAGCTGGTTGTACCTTGGACATTCCATTAGGACATGATGTCCAATTTCATTTTCAAGTCCGCAGTCACATTGTCCAGAGGCACCTGCTCTGGACATCCTCCACATATGTTCCTTTAACTGGTTGTGTCCAGTTCTCAGTCTGAAGATGATGACCTGTTCCTTTCTGTCGAGCACCTTGATTGGGTCATTCATGTTGTATTCTGGGTGCTTCTCTCTCCATCTCTGAGACTGGATAAATTTGGCCATTTTGTTAATTTCTCCTGTTGAGTACGTTGGGGAGGAATGCTGCATGCGACTGCCTGCCTTTGCCAGTTGGTCAGCGATCTGATTTCCAAGTATCCCACAGTGTCCTGGAATCCACTGCAGTACAATGTTGGTAAACTTGCTTAGCTTCATGAGGTCTTCTACCAAGGCGTCTATATCATCCGCAAAGGACATCATTATATCCTCCAGAATTTTCTTAGCATCTGCTAAAACCACTATGTGTCTTGGTTTTTCATTTTCTGAGAGGATTTGCTTAACAGCTTCATGGATTGCATCTGCCTCTGACTTGTAGATTGAAGTGCGAGTACCAGTCGGTTTGCTGATCTCCTTTTGTTGACCATTTGTGTACTCGATGTGCACTCCCAGGCCCCCGCACGTGTGTTCTTTATTGCATGAACCATCAGTATAGATTCTTGTCCATTTTTTTCCAGGGTAGTTTTGATCAATGCACTTCTGTACAGACTTCTTGATTTCTTCGCCGTGTTTTTGTTTTGTTGAAATGTCACCAACGGAAGTCTTGATTTTCAAGTGATTTTGCCTTTTCCAAATTGGTACTCTGATATTTGCTTTGCATTTTTGGGTCATTATTTCGTCAAGTTCGTGATCTTTTTCAATTTGCTGGGCTCTTACAATAAAGTGTGATCTTTTCAGCCGCCTAGTTTTCTTTTGTTGCGCTCTAGCGTGAAGAGGCTGATCTGTCATTGCTTTCACGTCTGTATATTGTTTCAAAATTTTTGATTCCCTTCTTTCTGATAGTGATGTAAGTCCTGTTATGGTTTCCATTGCATGTATCGGTGTCGATTTCATTCCTCCACTTATTATCCTCATGTTGCTGTTTTGCACTTTGTCCAGTTTTTCCATTTGAGTTTTGGAGCAGTTTCCCCATGCAGATATCCCGTATTCTAGCGCTGGTCTCACATATCCTGTGTAAGTTTGTTTCAGTATATCAGAGCTAGCTCCCCAAGTTGTTCCAGCTAGTTTTTTCAAGAGTTGTGTTCGCTTTACCCCAACTTTCTGACTGTTGCTGATTTGATTTTTCCATGTTAGTCTTGGGTCAAAATGGACTCCTAGGTATTTTGGTGCGTCGTCTTTTTCCAATTCATGGTCTTCAATACGTAGCTTTGCTTTTTCATCTTTTGGGGAGAGGCTAAATATTGTGAACTTTGTCTTCACTGCATTTATTTTCATCGCCCAGTTGTCAGTCCATTCTTTGATATTATCCAGTGTGATTTGCATCCTGTGTTGTGCCTTGATTAAGTTTTGGTCAGAGCTAATCAGAGCTAGGTCATCTGCGTACATCGACATTTTCACTCCTCGACATAGTGTTTCTCTTATATCATTTACATAGAGAAGAAATAGTGTAGGTGATAGTACTCCACCTTGTGGGACTCCATGTTTTAGTTTTGCTTCTCTACTTTTGTGACCTTGTGTTGTTACTCTTGCCTTTCTTGTTTTTAGGTAGTTTTGTATCCAGTTGAGCATGTTATGGGATACTTTTGATTTTTGTAGTTCATATACCAGACCTTTTTTCCACACTTTGTCGAATGCTTTTTCAAAGTCCACCCATACCACAATTTTTTTCTTTCCATCCTGAAACGAGTCTTCTATTTCTTGGGATATGTAGGTTACTTGATTTTCAGTACTCCCGTGTCTTCTGAAACCAGCTTGTTCATTTATAAGCACATTATAGTTTTCAAGATACCACATCAGTCTGGAGTTGATAATTCTTTCTACCAGCTTGCACATGCAGCTTGTAAGACTTATAGGTCCATTCAAATCACTATATTATGTTCACTATGCTTAATGCAAATTACAGTGCTTTATTTATTCCTTTAGCAAACCCTGTTTATATGAAAACAACGTTCCATTTCATTAAGTACAAGTAAGCTTCTGAAGACTATTTATTGTGTACCAACACTCCAGCATTATCCATGATTGCCGGCCTATCATCATCATCCATGGTGTCTTGTACTTTGGGGCTATGTGGTCTATTGGTATGACACTCACTTTCGGATCGGAAGATCCTGGGTTTGAGCCTCGCTCTGTGCATAGTTTAGTCCTTGGAGAAGGCTCTTTACTCCCATTCTCTCACCGTACTCAGGTGTAAAATGAGTACCTGGCCGTTAACAGCGTTGTCTCTGTCCGAAAATATTTTTAAATCGCCTGACAGGCGTCATGTCCTGTCCTAAATGTTAAATGTTGCTGTTGGCCAGGGACTCTTTGTAAAGCGCTTTGAGCACATTTAGTGGATATTGCTCTATATAAAAGCTTTTATTTATTTTTTTATTTTATTTTTTTTACTCTTGAGCACATTGCCAGTCAGCTGTCTCCACGTATCACGTTTCTCTGTGGTGCACATGAAGTCTGCATTGTTTTTAAAATCACTTTTGGCCATTCTTAGGTTATTCAAATTTGTCATTTTTTGTCTTGCTCTTGCTCTCTTTCCTTCAATCATCCCAGATGTTACCAATTTTTCTATTCCGTCTCTCCTCCACACATGTCCCTGAAACCGTAACTGCCTCATTCTGATAGTAGATATCAGTATTCTTCCTTTTTTTTCATCTTTGCCAGCACTTCCTCATTTGTATACTTGTCTATCCATGATAGACTCAACATTCTTCCAGACATCCACATCTCAAATGCCTCTAACCTCAAAGTGTATTCTTTGTCCAGTGTCCACATTTCAAAACCGTATTAAAGGGAACTGAAAACATTTGTTTCCACTACTTTTATTCCGGTATTCAACTTTAGGATAATGTTTGACACAACTGAACACGTTTTTTGCTATTGCTATTCTTTTTTTTATATCCTCTTATGTCTAGTGCATCGTGGGTCACTATAGTGCTTAAATATTTAAATTTCTTTACTTTTTGGATGGACTCTCCTTTACTTGGCAAATGAAAGGTCCTGTTGTCATTCTTTGAGACCACCATGCATCAGTCCTATAGTCAAGTACTAATTGACACTGAGTCAAGCGCAGCAATGTATTTGCATCGCTTTACCCAAGAATACAACCCAGAGGCCAGAGTTTTGCAATCTTTGTCACCCATTCAGACACTAACTGCGCTCAACATTGCTTGATGCCATACTACAAGTATGAGCGCTGATAATCAATCACTCAGCTCATGCATTTATTCATTTATTATAAAAACAATAATTTAAATACAGGCGTAGTCAAGAAATTTAAGAATATACATTTTTGACTTCCAGCCTTAGTGTGGTGTTATATTCCTGATAACGAAAATTAAATGTAATTTCAAAATAATCAAAATTACTACGAAATTTGAGGCTCAGGTTTCAAAAGCTTTTGAAACTATGTAAATTATTATACCATAACCTGTACGTTATGGAGGAAAACCCGTTTACTCTTTACCATGACACCCATACTTTTTTTTATTAGCCCCTATAATTCTTTGTAAAAATCCAAGGGTCTTATTTGCTTTGTTGGTGATGTTTTGAATGAATTTGTTCCATTCCATGTCTGTTGTTATTATTACACCGACAGTAATCGGGTATAAGGAATAATTACCATCATTACCATCACATTTTCACAGCTTCTCGGAGTACGTACTCTTCTTGAGCTTGGATGCAAAGTTGCAACCTCTTTAACCAAGAATCAAAGCAGTTTTGACATTTCAGTAGTGTGGCTGAAATTTTATCTTCAAACAAACGCCCTTTCGGATCTTCAAGAGTCTCAAATTTAATCCCACAGAGATATTCCTTGACAAATGGGAACAAAAAGAAGTGACAGGGGGTCAGGTCGGGGATAATTGGAGGGTGGATTAGGATTTGAATGTTGTTTTCAGTCAAAAATTGCACTGTTGCAATAGTGTGAGCATATGGTGCCATAGCAACCCCTTTGTGCCTGGTTTTGGTTGCCGTTTTCTCCACTTCTCTAAAACTGTCGATATGCAATACCAATCTGAGGTGACTGTGCGTCAGTCTTGGAGCGAGGCTCGAACCCAGGACCTTCCGATCCGAAAGCGAGTGTCATACCACTAGACCACATAGACATTAAGGCATTCGTTCAGTACCTTCCAGACAATAAAATAGGTGATGAAATGCAAAAGATCTCATGATATGTAATACGTGCATCATTTTCAATCATTGTATTGTGGCAGACACTGACTTTTCTATGACAGCACATGAGGTCATCAACTTTGAGGGATTGCCTACCTCTTTTAAATTCACCAAACCAGAAATAAGTTTGAGATTGTGATGGAGCAGATTTTAAAAAATAGATTTCGTAAAGTGTCATAACAAAGTGATACACAACCCTTTTCAAAATGTAATAAATCAAGGCTCGACAACCTCGTCTATTGAGCTCCATTGTTGTTGACACAGTTAATGGGATATGACGTCACATATTATTGGTTTATTGTGCTCAAAATTGTGAATATGAATGAAAATTTGCGAGAATTTCCATAAAAGAATGCTTTATAATTTTCAAAAAGAATCATAGATCTATCTTAACTGCTTTCACCGGATTCCGAAAACTTATCTAGTGACCCTCGTATTACTACTACTGCTGCTGCTACTACTACTACTACTGCTACTACTACTACTACTACTACTACTACTACTACTACTACTACTACTACTACTACTACTACTACTACTACTACTACTACCAATACTACTACTACTACTGCTACTACTACTACTACTACTACTACTACTACTACTACTACTACTACTACTACTTCTACTACCACCACCACCACCACCACTACTACTACTACTACTACTACTACTACTACTACTACTACTACTACTACTACTACTACTACTACCACTACTACTGCTGTTTCTGCTGCTGAAACTGCGAAGACGAAGACAACAACAACAACAACAACAACTACTATACTACTACTACTACTACTACTACTACTTTTACTACTACTACTACTACTACTACTACTACTACTACTACTACTACTACTACTACTACTATTACTACTACTACCACTACTACTGCTGTTTCTGCTGCTGAAACTGCGAAGACGAAGACAACAGCAACAACAACTACTACTACTACTACTACTAATACTACTTCTACTACTACTACTACTACTACTACTACTACTACTACTACTACTACTACTACTACTTCTACTACCACTACTACTACTACTACTACTACTACTACTACTACTACTACTACTACTACTACTACTACTACTACTACCACTACTACTGCTGTTTCTGCTGCTGAAACTGCGAAGACGAAGACAACAACAACTACTACTACTACTACTACTACTACTACTACTACTACTACTACTACTACTACTACTACTACTACTACTACTACCAATACTACTACTACTACTGCTACTACTACTACTACTACTACTACTACTACTACTACTACTACTACTACTACTACTACTACTAGCACTACTGCTATTATTATTATTATTATTATTATTATTATTATTATTATTATTATTATTATTATTATTATTATTATTATTATTATTATTAACACTACTAATACTAATGTTGCGGTTGCTGTTGTAATAATCGTAAAATGATAGTAGTGCCTGTTTGAATTTATTTATTTTCTTTCTTTCTTTCTTTCTTTCCTCTAATCTCTCTATCTCTCTTATGTCTTCAATGATTTAACACGTGTGTGAAGTCGTGCCGTGTAACTAACTATAAGGGTCAGTCACTGTCCACCAGGGTATTATATTCTTATCTTATCAGAGTCGTCCGTATCACAGATAACCAGTCTTTGTTACGACATAATATCGAACTCAATAACTTTCTGTGATAATTTATTTAATTATCTATAATTATTATTGTATGTATTACCCTCATCTGACTTTCTGATTCGGATATTGAAATAATATAATGGTGGTCACTAAGAAGTGGCAATCTCCAATGCCTCTGTTAACAGAAACGTTGTGTAATGGTTAATTATAACTCATCGCCCAAAATTCATGAAGATACAAGATCAAGCTTATTTTTTTTCTATTGAGGAATGAAAGAACGTGGTTTCAGTGCATAGATAATAGATCGTAATTTGTAATGATTTTTTTTTCTTTATCTGGTTCACTCTGATATAACAGACGGGGTGGGTTACAATTTAATAGAATAAAAGAAATAGAGATCACTCATTCTTTGTTATTGTTTTTAGCCAGTCATTTTTATGAGTAGTTTTCACTAAATTCTATCAATCAGGCTATATATAGTATGCGCTTGGCTAAGAAGCTCATAACATTGCCATCCGGAAGTATAACGGACCAACACACAAAACTATGTGTAATCTTGAACGTTTATAGTCTCGTTATTACAGTTTAGTGAGAAATACTCATAAAACGCGGATGGCAAAAGCAATAACAAAGACCTGAGTGACGTCAACTGTATACTATCTATATACGTTCAAGTTTTGTGTTTTGTTGTTATATCCGGCTGGAGTTTTTCTGCTAAATGCAAATCCTCAATAGGTAGAGATAGGTGTTTCATGCACACGATAACGTTTTTATCGTGCATTGCAAAAGAGGAAATTTCACCCATTGTATTTGTCACTTATAACAAAAGAGAAATATCATCAGCAAAAACAACAATAATAATATGATAATAATGATAATTATAATAATGATGATGATGATGATGATAATAATAATAATAATAATAATAATAATAATAATGCAGGTGCTACATTATTTGAACTTCCGGCTTATTGCACTCTATATCAAATTGAGATCTAGATCTGAAAAATAGTGTATGAAATAGTACCAGACAAAGCAAAAAAAGAAAAATACAAGGAAAAAAATCATCTCAAAAATCAGTCTTACTTGACGGGATCGAACCTTAGACCTCCTGATTACCGGTCAGATGAGCTACTATTACACCGAATAAGTTCACCGATAGCTGAGACAATTTAAACACCTGCATTCTTCACAAGGGTACGCGTTTCGCGTTTGAGACGAATTTTTCCTTGTATTTTATTTTCTTTCTTTGTCTGGCACTGTTTCTTACACTTTTTCAGATTTTTATTGCACTGCCTAGCTACAATGTGTAAACTTTTGAAGCCGTCATTTTCTGTGACTTTTTTCTTAAATTAACATTCTTTATCTCATGCTTTGTTTTCAAACGATATTACACCAGTCCACGAAATTGTCAGATATACACAAGTTACTTCAATGTAATTTATTGATACGACTTTTACTGTAATAGATATTGAATTTTAGTATGTGGAACGCGTGAAGGATTGTTTCGACCTTGTAATGTAGCTTTTTCAATACAATCTACAACTGACAAGGATTTCAAGATCTTCAAAATATTTAAGAACCTTTGGAAAAGATGAGAATTCTCAAGTGTTTCTTACAATTCTGTGTGAATGATGATAGTTGATTAATTTATTATCAGCAAAAAGTGTTTTTAAAAAATTAGGTTCAAGTTCAAGCGTTTATTTAGGTCTTTTTCCGTCCAATAACCATAATTCTTCTCTGAACAAATTATATCATCAACAACGACAAACAAAAACCAACACACTTTGAACATGGGAGAGCAGCAACCTGGAGTAGATTACTTTAAATTTGGTCTTTTTGTCTGCTTCATCTGTTTGGCTAACATCATACATCCAACCAATTGCCAAATTGATACATCAGTTTGTACAGAAGACAACCAAGCAGGTAGAGTAATGTTTCATTGTTTAATTCGAAGTTGACACTTTAACTTTGAGTTTTTATAGAGCGCAATATCCACTAAACGTACTCAAAGCGCCATACAGTGGCCAACAGCAACACTTACCACGTAGCACGCGACATGACGCCTCTCAGGTCTTAGGCAATATTACAATTTTTTCAGACAGAGACATCGGCCAGGTACTCATTTAAACCTTAGTGCGATGAGAGAATATGAGTAAAGAGCCTTTTCAAAGGACTCAACTCAGTCAGAGCTGTACTCGGAGCCAGGAAACTTCCAGTCCGAAGGCGAGTGTCATACCACAAGATCATAATATAGTAGCAAACGTATTACTTTGAGTATTGCAATGTGCAGCCATTGAATTGGTTTCCTTTCATCAGAATCCTTTTTTACGGATCATCCTTGGTTCACTTTGACAGCAAAAGTAACTAACAAAGAAATCTTGGGTTTGAGATTTTGGAAAAGTTGGAGGTCAAACGTCACATATGAAGAACACAGGGGAGGAAAGGACAAATGTTACAATCACAAAATCAATTTTATGAGTTATGACTATGACCCTTAGCACATCGTTCATTTGCCAAAGTTTAATATACAAGTATGAATTTACTGAGGAAAGGCACCAATATCGCGATAGAGAGAGAGAGAGAGAGAGAGATGAATGGGGGGGGGGGGAGAGAGAGAGAAGAGAGAGAGAGAGAAGAGAGAGAGAGAGAGTCAAACCAATGCATTAAAAAAAAAAGACTTCAGAAATTTTAAATTGCATTTTTCTCAAAACAGAGTCAGCGCGACATGTGTCATTTTCCCCTGTGGTCTTTAATAAATGTGTTTTAATTAAACCCCAAACTTCATTCCATCAATATTATAAATATTGTTTGTTAGCCTTAACCTGAAAAAAAAATGTATTTAAAATTTTGGCCAGAAAAGTCGTCCTCCATGTACCGATTGATTAAAATGACCCTATTTTATCAAAAACTCTCAAACATAGGAGCGGAAGTCCTAGGTTTAAGAGTTTTTGGCAATATGAAGTCATTTTGATCGATCAGTATTTGAAATCGAGTTATCTGGCCTAAATT
>NC_088367.1:30543408-30560908 GCF_034508935.2 Berghia stephanieae | reverse complement strand
CAAAAGTACTTTCCGCCAAATCAGACAGACTCAGCAGCCCATTCACTGCTGGGTGGACAGGAGGGTCAGCAAAAATCTCGACTGCACCCGGGATCGATCTTGGTCCCTTTACGTGTGTAGCGAGTACTCTACTAACTGAGCTATCGGGACCCCGAACGTCATACATACCTTTTCAGTTTGTTGTGGGGTTTTTTTTACTTGCTCACTTGTGCCCGCTCCCAATTTTATTATTTTCAACCTCCCTTTATAGAATGTAATCAAATTTGTCCTTGTTTCCATTGCGCCACAGGGAGCTTCTCAAAATCCTCTTGTCCGGAACATCATGGAGTACACACCAGTGGCCCCTTTCCACGAAGTATTCGATGTGTCTCTTTGTTACAGCGCAAGTCAAAAGATTCACTTCGTTATGCTGGTCACAGGTAAAAGGATACACTTTTCTCTAATAAAAAAAAAAAATAAAAAAAAATAAAAAAAAGTCTTCGGGTCGTTGGGCCCAGAGAGTTTATAGGTGTCTTATATAATGTTGCATGTGAGGTTCTAATTGTCTGCGAACTAGGCGGGTCTAAAAAAAAATAAAATAAATAAATGAAATTCCCTTTATTCATCCCCATGGAAAAATTTGTCTTTAGGGTCTATTCCAAGGGAAGACTGGAATAACCCAGGCGTCAGCAGCTGCCGAGTAGCACCACAAAGTGAGGTAGGACGAAGTGACTTGCTCAAGGCCACACAGCGCAGCGGTGGGTGATCGAACTCGGTGCCGTTCGGGTACGAAGCAAAGACCGTACCGCTGAGCCACGCTGACCCTAACCGAACGCCATTAAAGGCTTGAGTTAACATGGTCGCAATAGGCAATATTTTAAGTTAGTTTGAGAGTATTCCCATTGCAACAATGATCTTATTACAACTTGGGTAAACAGACCTGTAAATAATCACACGTCGCTTTCTACCCTTCGAATAGCATGTTGTCACCAACAATGCCTGATGTGGCATACCCGCCCAGCCGCCAATCACTGCTCTTCGCAAAGTCCCAGGTTTGAGAGTGTTTCCCAAGATGAGGGTCATTTAAATCGATCGATATATGAAGGACGAGTATTCTGGCCAATTATTTAAACAGGGGTTTTCCAGAGTACGATAGTGCTGGGTGGACAGAAGGATTAGTTAACTGGCTGCATTAAAATTTGCTTCCTTTGCTTGTGGTTTGAGTGCACTATTACAAAACTAAGAAAATAATAATAATAATAGATCTGTATTGTCCATAAATATGGCAATTTGTCATTAAATCACACTTGTTATAACGTTATATGATAACTTTAACATTGAACAGATATTTCACTCCTACTTATTTTCTCTCTCTCTCTCTCTCTCTCTCTCTCTCTCTCTCTCTCTCTCTCTCTCTCTCTCTCTCTCTCTCTCTCTCCCTCTCTCTCTCTCCCTCTCTTTCACGCGTGCGATATACACAACATAAACAAATAGATACATACTCATCCATATAACGCATTTCCACGGGTTTACATTATTTCATGGATTCTTTCAGCGGGATGCCTAAAAACACATTTTCATTCACACATCACCTGTTACTGTTGTGCACCAAGATTGCACGGCAAATATACATTTTTATTATGGCTATTTTGCCGAACTTTGAAAAAAACAAACAAACACGTAGACCTATTAAAAATTTTGCGAGTTTTCTGGCCAAAATGTTAAAAGCGGTCTTCTTCAGATTATGGTCGCGTAAAACTCTTCGATTAATTTAAACGTCCTTCACTTTTGTTGGGGGTGGGGGGGGGGGGGGGGGTGGTTCTTGTTGTTTTATGCTATTTTTTTAAAAATTGTTTGATTTTTGTTGTTATTATGTTTGTTTAGTTTATTTGCTTTCTGTCAATTTTTGCTCTGTGGGCAAGAAAGCGAATCCCAAAATTATTTACATAACAACATAGGTTATATTTATTGAGACATACACTTATAAGTTTTCTTAGAAATGATCAATATTCCTTTGTCTTGGTATGCCCTGGGCAAAAAATTGTTTCAAGACATTTAACATATAATTTTTTTTCTTCTCTCCCTATTTTCCAGTTACTGACCCAAAACATTTCGCCCAGGTTACAAGAAGAAGTCTAAAACAGTTGCTTGTATCAATTCTTGACCAATTCATTGTGGAAAACAACAGATATGCGCCCTTGGAAGTAAGAGTAGAATAATTAAACAGATGTATGTATATATGGCATCTTTGCAGATTCACTGTATTTCACATTATCTTTTATTATTATTATTATTATTATTACTACTACTACTACTACTACTACTACTACTACTACTACTACTACTACTACTACTACTACTACTACTACTACTACTACTACTACTACTATTACTACTACTACTACTACTACTACTACTACTACTACTACTACTACTACTATTATTATTATTATTATAATTATTATTATTATTATCATTATCATTATTATTATTATTATTATTATTATTATTATTATTATTATTATTATTATTATTATTATTATTATTATTATTATCACTAATATCATTATTATTTTTTTCCTAAGAGGTAAAATTTTGCGATACTTCCTCGAATCTCACATTATGTGCTTTTCGCCTCGGTAGCCTCCTATCCGTCCTTTCTCTTTTTCATTTCATAATAACCTCAGCTGGACTACGACGGGAATCAAACACTATACGTCTACACCAGCCTGCTGGAACGGGTACCTCTGGACAATCCTAATATTCAACACATCCCTCAACACACCATGGAGGCGGCCTTCACCTTCCTGGAAGGATCGATCAGAGCACACGACAGCTATTCTGTTAGAAGTATTGATAATCAGGTGATTTAACTGTTTGCTTTTGTTAGTTTGTTTCCGTTATTTTTTTTATTTTTTTTTTTGGGGGGGGGGGGGGGGGTATCTTCTTTAACCCTCTCCTTACCAACCATAGGAAAAATCCTCACATTCGTTACGATACAACCAACCTTTTTCTTATTCAAATTTCTTTTGTACATCATAAAATTTAAAGAAAATGAAGTGTGTTGTAGAGCATGTTTTGCTAAAGAAATTAGACCTCTATGTATCACAAGAATTTTACTGCTATTATGTCTGGAATCTATTTTGTGTTAGTTGGGTGTGAAGTTTTAGGAAAAATCATGAAAATGGGTGTTAAGGAGAGAGTTAAATTAGGGGGAGTTCTATAACCATATAGAACATTTCTTTAACGCACATTTTTATTGTAAAACATTTCTTTGATTTAATCAAGCTTAATGTACTTCTGAATGCTTCATTTATTCCTTGTGCAAGCTACTTGAAACCAAATTATTATATTCATTCATCATCATCATCATCATCATCAAGTGCCAGGCCTGTTGCAGACATCGGCGATCATGTCCCTCCAACATTATCTGTCCTCAGATCCTCTCAATAGCTCGATTCCTGTTCCTCCTCCACCAATCCATCTGTTCAGATTGTCAATGGAATCTATCCTCTGTCTCCCTCTTCTTTTCTTCCCAGCAACTTTACCCGCAAGTTTTTCAGATGGTGTTTACCAAAGTTGGTCGTACTCCAATTTCTTTTAATACCTCCTCGTTTTTTATTTTATCTTTCCATGAGATTCTAAGAATGCGTCTATAAAACCAAATTTCGGCTGCAGTTATTCTACGTTCACATTCTTTGTTAATCTTCCAACATTCGCTGCCATAAAGAAGCACAGACCACACGTATGATTTCATTTCCCGGAGTTTTGTTGCCATCTCAATGTTGTGGTTGTTCATGATTTGTTTGAATTGATTTTATGTGTTCTTTGCTAAAGCAATTCTTCTTTTAATTTCATGGGTGGATCTACCATCAGATGTAATAATGTATCCCAAATATGTAAAACTTTCAACTCTCCTGATCTCTTCGTTTTGATATGATAATTTGCAGGGTGGTTTAACATTATTTCTGCTCAAAACCATACATTCTGGGTTTTTTTCACATTGAGTTCTAACCCCATGTCTTCGCTATGTTTGACCACATTATCGAGTAGTTGTTGTAACTCTTTTTCTGATTCTGCGATTAGAGCGGTGTCATCCGCATATCTTAGATTGTTGATGATGTGTCCCCCTATATTCACTCCTGTCTTCAGTTGTATTTTACGTAGAATGAACTCGCTGTAGATGTTAAAAAGGTCGGGAGATAGGACACATCCTTGCCTCACACCTCGCTGTATGTGTGTGTGTACTCGCTGACCTCACTATCAATTTGCGCAGCTTTTTGCTCCCAGTAAATATTTCTAACGAGTTGAATGTCTTTGCCATCTATTTCCAGCTTCTGCAGAATGTCAATAACTCTTTCATGTTTTACACGGTCAAAGGCCTTTTTGTAATCAATAAAACATATATACACATCTTTTTGCATTTCAAGATAGCAATCTATTAATGTTGTTAATGTGAAAATAGCATTTCTTGTCCCACTATTTGGTACAAATCCAAATTGGAGATTACTGATTTCTGGTCTGATCTTATTCCTCATTTTCTCCATCAAGATAAGAAGCAATATTTTTGTAATATGACTCATTGAACTGATTGTTCTATGAAGTCCACATTCGTTGGCTCCCGGTTTCTTTGGTAACATTATGAATATTGATATGCTCATTTCACTGGGTATCATGCTCATTTCACTGGGTATCTCCACAGAATCGTGAATTGAATTTACCATTTCAGTTAATTTATCAATTCCCCAACCTCCAAGTGCTTCAATCAATTCTACATGAATATTGTCAGGTCCAGGTGCTTTCCCCCTCTTCATCTTTCTGAGTGCATTCTCCACTTCAGCTTTTAAGATAGGTGGTCCTTTTATGGAGTTATGGATTTGCGGTTTGTTCCCTCTTTCATCATGGAACAGTTCCTCGATGTATTCCGACCAACGTTGTAATAATATGCTGTTTTTATCCATCAGCACTGTACCATCTTTAGCCTTAATGCAGCCTTTTTGTGTACATTTACTCTTCCTGTTCACTTCCTTGATCGAGTTGTGGAAGGGTTTTGGGTCTTTTGAATAGTCAGCTCATTTTATTTGTTCACATTGCTCATTCAGCCAGGCTTCCTTTGCCTCATTACATCTTTTATTTATTTCTATATTCATTACATACAGTCAAAGTCGAATTTTAGATTTCTTTTTGCCATGAAGGCAATTATCATACATTCAAACATGAGTCGAATGAGCTGATGAGATTTAATCGCCGTAGAGATGTCTGATCATTTGAAAACGTTTGGAATTGAGGGGAGTAACACAATATGACGAAGTCTTCATCCCGAATTCAATAATAAATAAATAAAAAATAGAATTTCCTTTATTCATCCCCAAGGGCAAATTTATTGTCTTTAGCGTCTATTCCAAGGGAAGACTGGAATAACCCAGGGGTCAACCGCAGTACAGCGCCGCAAAGTGAGCTAGGGCGAGGTGACTTGCTCAAAGCCACACGATGAGGCGGGTAGTCGATCTCGGTACCTTTTGAATAAGAAGAAAAGACCGTACCGCTGAGCCAAGCTGTCCCTATTTACCCGACGATCAACGGCTAGTCCTAGGAATGAGTGAATTAATGATTGAGTGTTCCTTTTCAACGATCCTATCAATGATTACTCTCAAAACGATTTGCCTTTGTTCTAAGACGAGTAAAAAAAATTGAGCTTTTATATAGCGCAATATCCACTAAAAGTGCTCAAAGCGCTTTACAAGGGGTCCCTGGCCAACAGCAACATGCAACATGTAAAACGGGATATGATGCCTGTTAGGCGATATTACAATTTTTTCGGATAGAGACAATGCTGTTAACGGCCAGGTACTCATTTTACACCTGAGTACGGCGAGAGAATGTGAGTAAAGAGCCTTTTTCAAGGACTCAACTATGCGCCGAGCGAGGCTCGAACCCAGGACCTTCCGATCCGAAAGCGAGTGTCATACCACAAGACCACATAGCCGCACGTTCTAAGACGAGTACAGCTTGGCCACAAAAGTCCTTCCGATTCTAAAAATATCTACTTGAAAGTCAATTTTGTTAATAAGAGGGAAAACCCGAAACGTCTACATCGATTAAAATTGTAAATTTCGACCCAGTGGTATTATGTCGGGAAGAACTAAATGCTGATCATTGAATCTATAGCCTAAAATATGAAACTTTGGGTTAATTCATCTTGGTCATTGTAGAGAACAAATATTATTTCTGGCATTGCACAAAACTCCAAGTATGCATTTATCATTATTTAATTGCCGATTTCAGTTTTTGGGGTCCGAATCATCCCTAGATAATACCGTTTTATAGACGGTGAGTCACAGCTGAATTAACTCTCTCATTACCAGCTATTTTTAGAATTTCCCCCGAAAATTCGCACCCAACACAAAAATTGACTTTTCTTACTCAAACAAAAACAAGAGAAATCAGAAAGAGAAAATTGTTGGCTGCATCGTAACGAATGTGACGATTTTCATATGGTTGGTAAGTAGATAGTTAAAGCTAAAATTAAACTTGTCATTTTTCTTTTTACACTTTTGGTCTTCAAGCAGCATTTTTTTTTTCTCATTTTTATGGGAACCTCTTACAATCCATTATTTCTCTCTTTCCGCAGCCTGTCACGTTGATACCCCAAGAAATTTACCGAATCAATTTCAATAAGGACTTTACTACAAAACCACCAACTTCTCCAACTACCACCCCTATCCTTATCGCTCCATCCAAAAAACACTCCACAACAACCGCGTTGACATCATCAACGCCTTCATCAACAATATCAACGTCAACAACGACAACAACAACCACGACGACAACAACGTCTCCAACAAAACCAACACGAAAACCAACGACTTTCCACAACAACAATAACGTCTGTCCGCCTTGTGGGAAAACAACGTGTAACTGTGAGCAAAAATGTACAGCCGTCAAAACACAGTCGTCGCATGGAGATGATGACGCCGGAACGTTTTCAACACGTAAATTTGTGGCCTGCTAAATCGATACGGTATTATATCAGGGTGGACAAAACATTGAAATTTTAAGTCTAAACTAAAAAAAAAAAAGATGAAAATTGAATTAATTTGATTTGTTATTTGCGTTTACTGATAAAAACTGAAGAATCCAAAATTACCAAACCGTATCTATTTCGGCTTCTTTGCCAGTCAGGACGGACGACGTGCAACTCGTAAAAGGCTCCATACACGCACGGTTTTGATCGTGGTTCGAACGCCGATCAGGCAAACCGGGGTGAAAACGCAATGTGTGTGGCCGATAAGCAAAGGGACGGTCGATCGCTCGCAAAGCCCGCCTTGCTTAATATTTTTCGAGGCGATCAGCGATCGGGGGCGCGGCAGTATAAAAAAATTGGACAATTTATTTTCGGATTTTCGCTGTTTTGACGTCAGATTCGTGATCAGCGTCGAATTTACAATAGGTTTGATACCAAGAACTATGTTTTTACTCCAAAAATTGATGAAATTAGAAATAAATCTTAATTAATATTGAGGCTATGTGGCCGACAGAACAGTGCCCCTCCCTGTTTTGTTATGGATCAAGTGGTATGACTCTCGCTTTCGGATCGGAAGGTTCAGGTTTCGAGACCCGCTCTGAGTGGCGCAGAGTTGAGTCCCTGGAAAAGGCTCTTTACTCACATTCTCTCACCGTACTCAGGTGTAAAATGAGTACATGGCAGTTCGTTGTCTTTGTTGGGGAAAAATGTCACATCGCCTGACAGGCGTCATGTCTCGTCTTTCAAGTTTAATATTGCTGTTGCCTTGGGACCCCTTGTAAAGCGCTTTGAGCACGTAGATATTGCGCCAAATAAATGCTGTTTTATAATTTTTTTTAAAAATAATATTTTTATAAATGCTGCGCCAGGAAGAGGTAGATGGCAAAAGTTTCGTTCTTGATCATCGTAAAATTTATAAAGGAATTCATACAGAATAAATAGTTTTCATAATTTTCAATGTAATGATATAATAGTAATATGCCAGTTCTTTTTTTTTTTTCCTCACCCGTTGACGCGACATGACGGTCGACCTTGACACAGACATTTGGGATTGGCAGATGCCAAAAAGCCTTGACTACGTGATGACAGGGGTGGGCATTGTAACCTTGAATTATAATCTACAAACAACGCCCCCCCCCCCAAAAAAGGAGCTGTGTGCGTGTGTGTGGTGGTGGTTGGGGGGGGGGAGGGAGGAGGGTTGCGAATGCGAGTAGTCCCGAGGAGTACCCGTTTAACCTGCCACGGGATTATTATTATTATTATATTATTATTATTATTATTATTATTATTATTATTATTATTATTATTATTATTATTATTATTATTATTATATTATTATTATTATTATTATTATTATTATTATTATTATTATTATTATTATTATTATTATTATTATTATTATTATTATTATTATTATTATTATGACGATAAATTACAAATCTTTATTGTCCATAAAATCATAAAATGGGTGTCTAAAAACAATAACAATGAGATGAGTGACGTCAGTTTGGTTCCTTCTATAACTATCCAAGAACTTAACTCACTCCATTCGCTCTCTCCCCCTTCAATACATATGAATCTATTCTCTCATCACTTTTTTGTGCGGCTATGCATGTGGTCTTGTGAAATGACACTCGCCTTTGGATCGGACGGTACTGGATTCGAGTCCCGCTCTGAGTGGCGCATAATTGAATCCTTGGAAAAGGCTCTTTACTCGCATTCTCTCACCTTGTTCACTGTTAAAATGAGTACCTCGCTGTTTACAGCGTCGTCTCTGTCGGGAAACAATTGCAATATCGCTTAACAGTCATGTCTCGTCTAACATGTTTTTTATGTTGGCCAAGGACCCTTATAAAGTGATTTGAGCACCTTTATTGAATATAGTGGTATATATAGCGCAAGTAAATTTTTTCTCTCTTTCTCTCTCTCTCTCTCTCTTTCTCTTCCCCCCCCCCCCCTCTCTCTCTCTCTCTCTCTCTCTCTCTCTCTCTCTCTCTCTCGACATGTTAGATTATTATAGTTATTGCTACATATGATGCGAATATCTTGATAGGTTATTGATGCTATGAGTTTAGGTAAAATTCTCACAACATCCACCAGTCGGAAATAACGTACCGTCACGCAAAACTACGAGTAACCTTGAACGTTAAAAGTCTGATTGATATAATTTAGTGAGAACTAATTACCAAAATGACTGCCTTAATATAATAACAAAGAGTGGAATGATGTCAATTTCGTTCCTTCAACAGTCTAATTGATATAATTTAGTGAAAAGTAATCACTATTGTGCGCAAGACGAAAGATAGAATAACAGACAGTAACTGGGATCGGTTCTGTCGGCCACATAGCCTCACTATCAATTAAAATTTAATTCTAATTTCACCAATTTTTGGAGTAAACAGACACAGTTCTTAGTATCAAACCTATTGTAAATTTGACGCTGATCACGAATCCGACGTAAAAACGGCGAAAATCCGAAAAAAACTGTCCACTGTTTTTATAATGCCACGCCCCCGATCGCCGATAACCTCAAAAAATATCTCCCCGTGTGTGGGCAAAAATCATCTGAGATTAACGCAGGATCGGGTCACAGCGACCCAGCAGTGCTTGTTCGGCGATCCGTCCCACGATGAGATCTGTGCGTCTATGGGGGGCTTAAGACAAGAAACATTTTCATCTTACCTGAACAAAAGTTGTCAATTTGAGTGATTTAACGCTACAACTTGTTATTTTGACAATTTTTATTGGCGGAAGCAGTCTTCGTAGATGATGTAATAGGGTTATTACTATTACAACTAAAGTCATTAAATTAAAGACGTAAAAAACAAAAACTCTCTATTTGGTCGGTCTGTGAAAGCTCAATTTAAAAAAAAAAATATTTTCGTTTTCTTTTCACTCAACTTATTGATTTTAGAGTCTTTTTCATGTCAATCTTGGTTTCTTTTAGTAGACGAAAGTCAACCAACCAATAACATATTAATTCAAAAAACGTCCACTAAACGTTTGTTTACATTAAAAAAAAATTGTTTTGTTTTGTGGTTTCTTTTTGGTGTTTGTTTCGTTTTTGTTTTTTTTTTCTTTTTCTTCTTTTTAAAAAAAAATATTTTCTAAAGTTCTCGTTTTGTTTATCAATCTTAATTCAGAAACTAATCGTTGTTTTGCCTTTCTCTCCACAGGCTCTTTGGTCGGAAGCATGATCGGATTCCTGATTCTAGGGCTGGTTGTCGGATTTGTTCTTACAAGGATTTACCACGTCAAGAAATTGATGGTTCCGGAGTCTTTCTACCAAAAAACAGACGACTTTTAAGTCTACCTAGTTTGTGTTTCAAGTTTTAAATAAAAGTTTATTTATAGTTTTAGACAATATTATTTGCAATAAGAACATTTGAATGAATAAAAAAAAGTAATTAAATAAATGCATAAATAAATGAATAAATACCGCAATTTGGACCTTTTAATTTCTGGTTATCAACTTTCATTAATCAGGGCTGGTATTATATATTATGTGACTGATAGCCTCGATTCGGTTTTATGTCGGAGCGACGTTTACATATATGCAGGTCTGACATCCGAACGCAATTGTGGGCCTATTTTAACATTGTTGGAATGGACAATAATTTCATGTCATTTTTTTTTTTAGATTTCCATTACGACAATGAGCCCATAATGAATTGGGTTATCAGACCTGAAAATAAGTGCATGTCGTGTCGGAGTGATTTAAAATCTGAAAATTAAATTAAAGCCAAAAATACAAAACATAGGTAAATATATATATACACACACACACACACACACACACACACACACACACAGAGAGAGAGAGAGAGAGAGAGAGAGAGAGAGAGAGAGATGGATAGATAGATAGATTGATGTACTGACAGACATATAGATAGATAGACATAGAGATAGATAGATAGATAGATAGATAGATAGATAGTTAGATATATAGATAGAGGGATAGATAGATACACGGCTGTATAGATAGTTCGAAGATGACATCACTCAGGTCTTTGTTATTGTTTTTTGCCATCCGCGTTTATGAGTAATGCGCATTGAACTGTAATAACCCGACTATAAACGTTCATGGATACACAGAGTTTTGTGTGTTGGTCCGTTATACTTCCGGATGGCAATGTTATGAGCTTCTTCTTAGCCAAGCGCATACTATCTATACCCAGCATCATTAATTCACGATGGTCAATTCGCTTCATATTATTGTATTTATTTCTCCAGATCATATGGAATTAAAAATTCCATTTCATGCAGTTCAGGATGTCTGTATGGTGTCCTTCATTATATCTGTAATCTTACATAAATCCTGAACTACCTCAAGCCAGGTACAAATTCGCACCTAAATAAAGTGACGTAATGTATGTAAATGCCTTTTCCAAAGGCAAAACACCAGGAACAGGGTTCTACGATCATGGTCACTCATCCTGTCACAGGCCACACTCATCATCGCTTGACTTTGTAACGAGACGGTCACCATATAAAACCGATGAGCGTGTCAAAGTACATAATGGGATAAACTCCGTATCGAATGCTCGCGCATCTCTAAGAGACTTTGTACTATTGATTATTTAAAATTTATCAAACATGGCATTGGTACGGTATCCTAAAAGAGGATTGAGCATTTATACAGTGCAATGTCCACTAAACATGCTAAAAGTGATTTACAAGGGGTTCAAGCCAACAGCAACAATTAACATGTAGGACGAGACATGAAGGCTGTTGGGCAATATTACAAATTTCCCGCCAGAAACTACGCTGTTAACCGCCATGTTCTCATTGTAAACCTGCATACGTTGAGAGAATGTGGGTAAAGAGAAGTTTCCAAGGACTCAACTATGCGCCACTCAGAACGGGACTCGAGCCCAAGGTCCTTCCAATCCAAGACCGAGTGTTTTATCAAAAGACCATATTGTCGCATACTTTGATTTGGGGAAAATTTAAGAGCATATTATTCAAAAAGAAATAATCAAGACTTTATCATTTCTCTATAATAAACCAATTTTGGTAGACACCATGATGTCCGAGGAAAGGATGTAGGATGCAAAACGTTTACATTTACATATTTGGCTCTTTACTGAACACACACACACACACACACACACACACATATATATATATATATATATATATATATATATATATATATATATATATATATATATATTATTATTATTATTATTATTATTATTTAAAATATTTACCACAATGTTTGAGACAGTCTACATTAATGTAGACTGTCTCAAACATTGTGGTAAATATTTTAAATAATAATAATTCGCTCCATTACTACATGTCGAGCACTTTTCGTACCATATTTGTATCAAACACGATTCAATATATATATATATATATATATATATATATATATATATATATATATATATATATATATATGTATATATGTATATATATGCATGTGTATTTTCTTATGTCAAAGACAATTTGAAATCAATAAAATATATACAAATCACTTCCTTTTCGTTCATCACAATAAACATTTTATTTGTAAATTATATATAATAAAATATATTATAAAGTGTAAATAAAACTGTATTTATAAATAGAATATATCAGATCTCACAACAATCAATCACCATTATAGTTTTCTTTATTTTTATCTTTATTTATGGTCAATACCATTGCCTTTTTATAATAGTAATTTTTAAAAAAATATTAACATCCTAATCACCATAATAATAATAATAATAATAATAATAATAATAATAATAATAATAATAATAATAATAATAATAATAATAATAATAAATAATAAAATCAATAATAATAATAATAATAATAATAATAATAATAATAATAATAATAATAATAATAATAATAATAATAATAATAAAATCAATAATAATAATAATAATAATAATAATAATAATAATAATAATAATAATAATAATAATAATAAATAATAATAATAATAATAATAATAATAATAATAATAATAATAATAATAATAATAATAATAATAATAATAATAATAATAATAAAAATATAAAACAATATCATTATTATTATTATTATTATTAATAATAATAATAATAATAATAATAATAATAATAATAATAATAATAATAATAATAATACAATAAAATTCCTACTCGTCTTGACATATTATTTCCATCGTGACTAATTATAATCACCAATTCACTCTCACAAATATATAATAACACTTCAAAATCCTTAAAATTATATACAGACTGGCATAACTTTCATTTTCAATAATGTAATGATGACTTAGAGATGCTTACGATGTTCTGAAAATGGAGCAAAATTTTCGTAATTCTACGAATTTTTCGTAATAGTAGGCAGGTCTCATCTATATAGACATATACGTAAAATATACGATTCTTGCACTCTTGTGTTTTTTTAATGCCTGACCTGACGTGTTCTAAGCCGCTACATGAGATAGCACAGTTCGAATTCCAAAACGCATGAGTGTAAGAAATCTTTTATTCTACCTCTCAATCGATTCCGATTTGGTCATATTTGAATTGAATATAAGACAAGTTCAAATATGTTTAGACCGGGTCTAAATGATAATTGCTTACTTAATAAAATAATTTTTAGAGAAGTTCAACGCTTGATTATCTGACGTCACACATCATTATTGGCGATCTTTCAACGACAAATTCGTGCTTCCTTACAAAGGATCATACTATTTCCTGCCAATCAATGTTTTGTTTATTCATCTTAACTACGCCACTACCACATTATCTCATTCATCTGTGGTGTTTCATCCATCCTGTTTTGTTGATAAAGGGGAATTCTGAAACGTTGATTTGATCTGTTTTTGTAATTAAATTGAAGCTTACATTCAATTTCACATTATTATTTATCACATCATTATTGTACACTTGATATCATTACGCGTTATTATTATTCTCACTTTCATGTATGTTGTCATCAATTTGTATGAATTAGATCTAGTGGCGAAAGCCTAAGATTGAACAAACTTTGTTATTATTTTTGGGTAGGGATAGAATAATGTGGGCTATCAGTTAAACGCACGGGGACAGATAACATTGATCCGTTCAAATTATCTAATAAAAAATATCCGTGCATTTAAAGATTCATCTGTATTTTGTCACCCAATGCCGAGATATAATGATAACATTATGAGCTAAGTATTCGTGCGGAGGACAATCTTGCTTTCTTGCTTACCGCTCGTACCCCAGATGTTTATTTTTTTTTAAATAGGTAGTGTTCTGCAAAAGGGAAAAATTGTAGTTATAAATGACTAGATATAAATTAACAATTTGCCCTCAGTAAGATCAAAAAGCAGTCCATCAGAGCCAATAAGCCTGTGTATGAAATGGACAATATAGAAAATCGTAGAAACAGGCATGTGTGATTGTGGTGAAGGAGAAGACGTCCACGATATAATCCAGCTGCCCATAAAATGCAACAGCAAGAGAGGATTTTTGGCCTGGTCCAACACCTCTGCAGACCTAACTGCATGGACCCCTAACAGAGCTGAGGCAGACAACGGCGATCCTTCAACAACTAGGCCTTCAAACATGGAGACAACATGGAGGGGGGAGAGGGGAAGAAGAAGGAGGAGGAGGAGGAGGAGGAGGAGGAGGAGGAGGAGGAGGAGGAGGAGGAGGAGGAGGAGAAGAAGAAGAAGAAGAAGAAGAAGAAGAAGAAGAAGAAGAAGTAGAAGAAGAAGAGGGGGAGGAGGAGGAAGAAGAAAGAAAATAGCAATTGCTTGCTACCCATTGGATATGACTCTAGTCTATCGCAAAGTATTTTTCCGCCAGATCAAACAGACCCAGCTACCCAATCACTGCTGAGTGGACAGGGGGTTATAAAAAATCTCGACGGAAGCCGGGATCAATCTTGGTCCCCTTGCGTGTGAAGCAAGTGTTTTACCAATTGAGCTATCAGGATCCCAAAAATCAAATGGTGCATCAAAGAAATATGACGTGTGTAGAATTCGACATATTAAACACACATACACAAAAACACACATACACAAATCACTTCACTCGCAACATTCACTTTATGTTCACACTTTTTCCAATTCACTTCAGCATAGCACTTCCATATATTATAGTCACATTATGAGATTCATAAATAATATTAAAATATTAGTGTTAAGTGTCCCGAGAAGTAGCAATATTAAACATTTGATACTTTTCGCCACACGCGTTGCCGCGCGCATTACAGTAATTGTCACAAGTATATTATGTGGGATTTCCATGTAGTGGGGCAGCGTGGCTCTGCGGTAAGGTCTTTGCTGTTTCGTCCCCAAAGGTACCGAGTTCGAATAATTGCTGCGCTGTGTGGCCTTGAGCAAGTCACCTAGCTCAGGTTGCGATGCTGCACTGCAGTTAACGCCTGGGTTATTCCAATCTTCCCTTGGAATAGACCTTAAAGACAAAATTCACCAACGGCATGATTAAAGGGAATTTTATCTTATTATGTCAATAGAAATCAATATTTCTAATAATTCAACACTTGTTACCTAACCTCGTATATGATACTACACGGTACCACATAAGGCCCCTATTTGCAGTCTACATTCCTGTTTATTGCTGAGCTTATATATATATATATATATATATATATATATATATATATATATATATATATATATAAATATATGGAGACTAGAAATCGAAGGATTTGAGTCAAAGAACAACCAAAAGAAAAAACGATTAGAAAGTCTAGTGGAGACAATGTTATTCTGCTGGCATTGTAACTGACTGAAATAATGTGATTCATCAGAACACACTGTCTGTTTTGTTTGTGTCTTGGTTCAATTTGTTTGAGTTTCAATGAAACTTTCACTGGCCTAATTGACAGTTAACCATGGAAATCACTGTAGTCTGATCAGTCGACAGTCAATATCACGTGATTTGATTCATCGTGGCAAAAGTAAGTTCAAATATGAAACCAGATATGTTGCTAATTTCCTCTTTGGAAATCTTTTGCGTTGAAAGTATGAAGGCTGGTATCTCACCTGCCATCGTGTACTAGAGAGCTCGATGTTACCATCACAAAATAGCTGAATAGACAACGTCCTTACAACGTCAAGAGCCTAGCTAGTCAGAGACTAGAAAACGTTTATTAAAAAATCCGCTCTTTTAAATCAGTTGCACCGCGTAGGCTTACGATTAGCAAGCCATTTACTAGACTAGTAAAGAACTAAATCTAGTCCGCCTACATAAAATTGGGCCCTGGGATCATCCGCATGACTAATTTATTGCAAACTGTAATTTTCTGCGGAATTCATTCTCTTGTGACATTTCAGTCTAACCAGAAATAATATAAATATTTTACTATTCTATCATTACAATATAAATTATATGATACATACCTACAACTGAAGATATATATATATATATATATATATATATATATATATATATATATATATATATATATATATATGTAAATGCATTTCAATTCAAAATATTAAGAAAATTACTGAAAAGAATATTTTCTTCTGAATTTATAAGCTGTATTATGTACAAAGGCAATTGACAATGGTACACGATTTCTACATATAATATACATGATTTATCACAAATTATACCAAGTTAGAAAAGTACGTAGTACCCAGCGGTTGACTAGTGTCTTGTTTAAATCATTGTTACTGGCTGTTTCACACAACAGAAACAGGAATGAATTTCCTCTTCATTGCCCAAATTTTAACATACTATAATAAGATTATCTTATTTAGATTCCCATTCATTATTATTTGAATATACGGCAATTTTTTGGATCCAGTCACGGTTGTGTACATGGTTAGTCTTATAACTTGAGCTTTTATATAGCGCAATATCCGCTAAAAGTGATGAAAGCGCCTTTACAAGGGCTCACTGGCCAACAGCAACACGTAATATATTGAATGTGACCTGACGATGTTAGGCGATATTACAATTTTTTTCGGACAAAGACAACGCTGTTAACGGCTAGGTACTCATTTTACACCAGAGTACGGTGAGAGAATGTAAGTAAAAAGCCTTTCCAAGGACTCAACTATGCGACGAGCGAAGTCAGGACCTTCCGATTCGAAATTGAGTGCGCTACCACAACACCACATAGCCGCACAAATTAGTCTTATTATTCCATAAAAAAATAAATACTAATAATTATTAGTATTTATCTCTTCTACAATACTAAACCTAACCGTGTACACAAAAGTGATGAAATTTAACATTTGCCATTTATTCGAATAATAGTGCAAATTCTTTCTCTCTAAAGTGCTCAACAAAGACTTTAGTTGTCATAAAGGCAAATAAGCGTATGAATACAGTCTATAATTATAGTTTGAGTGCTCTTGGCTATATATAGTCTAGTATATACGCCTTTTAAATACAATAACACGGTTTTCTTCTAACACTCAAGTGACTAGGAGATGTGTATTTCCAGTTGTCTTGATACGTTTAAGTAGTCAAAAATGAGGAGGAAAAAAAGGGCGGAAAAGAGAACAGCTTGGGATTGTTTTCATGAGTTGTTGCTCTT
>NC_088367.1:30525908-30538408 GCF_034508935.2 Berghia stephanieae | reverse complement strand
TAGATGGATGGCATGAGGATGAGTGGATGGATGAGGGAATGGATAAATAAATGGATGAGTTGGAGGATGAAGGAATGAGTGGATGAATGGTTGGGTTACTGAATGAAATCGATAATGTATTAGTGAGTGGGTGAATGAATGACCCGAGAATGGATTATATTAGTGAGTGGGTGAGGGAATGGATGGATGAATGAATGGGTGGGTTGGTTAGAGAATGGACGGATGAGTGATGAGTGGGTGGGTGGGTGAGAGAATGGACGGATGAATGGATGAGTGGGAGGGTGAGAGAATGGTTGGATGAATGAAGGATTAGTGGGTGAGTGAGAGAATGGATAGATGAATGGGTGAGTAGGTGGATGAGAGAGTGGATGGATGAATGGATGGGTGGGTGAAGAAATGGATAGATGGATGGATTATGGATGAGTGGATGGGTGAGGGAATGAATAAATGAATGGATGAGTTGGAGGATGAGAGAATGAATGGATGGGTGAATCGATGAGTGGGTCGATGAAGGAATGGATAGATGGATATGGATGAGTGGATGGGTGAGGGAATGGATAAATGAATGGATGAGTTGGAGGATGAAGGAATGAGTGGATGAGGGGGTGGGTAAATGAATGAAATCGAGAATGTATTAGTGAGTGGGTGAAGGAATGGATGGATGAATGAATGAGTGGGTGGGTTTGAGAATGGACGGATGAATAGAGGAGTGGGTGAGTGAGAGAATGGTTGGATGAATAAATGTATGAATGCGTGTTTGAGGAATGGATCGGTTAATGGATGAGTGAGTGGGTGAGAGAATGGTTGGATGAATGAATAGATTAGTGGGTGAGTGGGAGAATGGATGGATGAATGGATGAGTGGTTTGGTACAGAAGTGGAAGGATGAAGGGATTATTGAGTTGGTGATGGAAAGGGTAGATGAATGGATGACTGAGTTGATGATGGAATCCATGGATGAATTAGTGAGTTGGTGAAAGAATAGTTGGTGAAGGAATGGAAGGAAATGATTAATTAGCGAGTGGTTGAAGGAATGAATAGATGAATAGATGAGTGGGTGGGTAAAGAAATGGTTGAATACATGTATGGATTCATGAGTGTGTGAGGGAATGAGAGGATGTATGAATGAGTGAGTGGATGAAAGAATGAATGGATGAATAGATGAATGAGTGGTAAAGGAATGGATAAATGAGAGGGTGAAGAAATAGATGGATGGGGGACGGATGGATGAGTTTGTGAGAAAATAGATGATTAAATGGACCAGTGAGTGTGTGGCGGAATGGATTAGTGGGTGAGACAATGGATTGATAAATGGATGAGTGAGTGGATGAGGGAGTGGATGGATTGATGAATGGATGCGTAAATGACATGGGTAATTGAATGGATAAGAGAACGAGTGGGTGGATGCATGTGTGGGCGGATGGGTGTAAGGGTGACTAGGAGTATGAGTGGATGAATGGATGAATCAATGGATAGGTGGTTGTATGGGTGAGTTGATAAATTATCTGGTGGTTTAACGAATATGTGAATTAGGAGGGTGAGCGGATGGGGTTAATGAATGAACGAGTGAATAGATGGATGAATGGTTGAATGAACAGTAAATAGATGGTGAATGGATGAATGGACAATAATGGACGGTGAATAGATGTGTGAATGAAAGGATAGATGGATGGGTGAGTGGATGAAAGAAAGTACGTATGAATAGATAGATGGATGCATAAGTGAAAGGATTGGCAAATGGGTTAATTAATGGGTAAATACATTGACGTTTCCGATTCAGTGAATAGGCATGAAGAATTTTGAATGTATTTAACATAAGTGATTGAATGAATGGATGAATGGATGGATTTGCATGGTTTATTTATGGATGTGACTATTGTGGTACACACCTTGGAAGATGCAAGATGCCTCTTCCTGTTTAATGTCAGAAAACAAAGGCGTTGATTCGTGAAATGGCTGGCTAGAGTTACTGACTGAAAGTCCCATTTCAAAATGGCTACTGTCCGAATGACTACTGTACACGGGCGATGACGTGGAATGATGACTGTAGCAGCTACATGTAACTTCTGCCTTAGGGTAGCATTCTGAAATAATACGAAATAGGATGATATTTAAAATGTATTAAATTATCAACTGATTTGGAATCACTTATAGGATAACCGTGGAAATTTTTATGGAATAGTTTTGAGAGAGGCAAATGTTCGATTTGGCCGTTTCATGAAAATTGTTTTATTTAATTTAATTGTTTTTTTCGAAAGAGGGATGGGGAGTGCTAGTGCTGATTGCTATATTCCCTTTTCTTTTGTTTTGTTTTGTTTTTACTGTTTTTCTTCTTGGTCTTTGGGTGATTTTCACACAAAAAAATTTATTGATGTTCTTTTTTGTTTTATTTTCTATTTTCTTACTCAATGCGTTTTGGGTTTTTTGTGAAAGAGGGGTTGTTTTGTGTTTATTATTTTGTCTTCTTTTGTTTGTTTGTTTTGGGTTTTTTTTTCATTTATTTTTTTATTTTGTTTTTTTTGTTTGTTTTGTGTCAATGCATATCTACTAAACTTTCAATAACCAATTTGTCTGTTTTTTATTATTTTGAACCCCAAATTATCTTCTATTTATAATAGGCGGGGATTAACCTTTGTTTTCAGTTACTGGCTGGTATAATCTTTCTAACAGAAATTTAGGAATTTTTCAAAAAGTAAAATTAGGACAGCAATTTTAGATAAGATTTTTTCAAATTCAAGAATAGGTGACACAAGTGATAAACGATAACCTCGATTTCAGGTTACTACCATCAATGCCACTACTACTACTACTACTACTACTACTACTACTACTACTACTACTACTACTACTACTACTACTACTACTACTACTACTTCTACTACTACTACTACTACTACTACTACTACTACTACTACTACTACTACTACTACTACTTCTTCTTCTTCTACTACTACTACTACTACTACTACTACTACTACTACTACTACTAACTACTACTACTACTACTACTAACTACTACTACTACTACTACTACTACTACTACCACTACTACTGCTACTACTACCACTATTACTACTATCTAACTACTACTACTACTACTACTACTACTACTACTACTACTACTACTACTACTACTACTACTGCTACTGCTACTACTACCACTACCACTACTTCTACTACTACTAATACTACTACTACTTTCTACATACTACTACTACTACTACTACTACTACTTACTACTACTACTACTACTACTACTACTACTACTACTACTACTACTACTACCACTACTACTACTACTACTACTACTATTACTACTACTACTACTACTACTACTGCTACTACTACCACTACTACTACTTCTACTACTACTACTACTACTACTACTACTACTACTACTACTACTACTACTACTACTACTACTACTCTTACTACTACTACTACTACTCACTTACTACTACTACTACTACTACTACTACTACTATACACTTCTACTACTACTGCTACTACTACTACTTACTACTACTATGCTACTACTACTACTACTACTAACTACTACTACTACTACTACTACTACTACTACTGCTGCTGCACTACTACCATACATATACACTCTACCTATCTACTGACTACTATCTCTATACTACTACTACTACTACTTCATATCGTTTCTCTTCCAGGCTCAGCTTTTGCAGCATGTCATAAAGCACCAGCCCAAACGTCGGCTCCAGCCGAGTAAAGTCATCCCTTTCCATCTGACACAATTGGCCTCCAGACACACTCTGGAAGTTTTCAGCCCTCAGCTTCTGCATGTCAAGACCCTGCTCCTGGGCAACGTAAAATAGCCAATCCAGTACTTCACTGCTTGACCAGTAGTGTGCCGCTTTAAATGTCCAGCTCATTGAATTCTCGTCGCCCTCATCTGAAAAATGATATTTTACACATTAAAGCATAAATGAATGTGTGTGTTGCATTTCATTGGTTTATACACACAATTGCACATAGAGTGCTTTAAAATGTTTTCATCATTTTTACGACCCTCATCTTGGCCAAATCTCCCAAACCTGGGATTCGCAAAGTCTCAGGTCTGAGAGTTTTTGCCAAGATGAAGACAATTTAAATCGATCAATATTTGAAGGACGAGTTTTCTAGCCAAATTTTTAAATACTTGTTTTGTTTTTTCAAAGTACGGCAGTTAATGGATTAATGGTCAAGGAAATGGTAGAAGATTTATAAAGCGCCTTTGGCATATGCCTAAATTTTCTTGTACAATAAGTAAGAAGACATTTTAAAGAAATCGACATTACCTTTACTATTAATGAAAACATTTAAAAACAAGGCCGATATACTTATTGATATGTTTCTATATTCATTTTTTGTTCAGTACTCATTCTTTAACATATAATGCAATCAGTATTTACTGAACCATGAACTAAATTTTTGGTTACAAAAATCCTTTCACAATAGTTAAATTCTATGCCAGAATGTAGGCATGGGGATCTTTCAATTATCAATTCTAATTTAATAGCTTTTCATGAAATAAATTGTCGTTTATATTTTGACATTTCAAAAAAGCAACGTGCATTGTTGTTTAATTGTAAAGAATCTATCAAACACACCTGGCACATTATTTTATTAGGGTCACTTCCGATTAGCATCTTTCAGACTTTCATAGTATTTCCTTGTGACTTGTTTCCCCTAGATTTCGATTTCACCCTTTAATGGTGAATTTTCTTTCAACTTGTTAATCCGGTGATATATTTACAGACTTTACACGGTATCAACAACTACAATGCAAGTCAGGCTCCATTGCTGTTAATGCTCAATGGATGAAAACGTTTAAATCTTTGCTTATTGCCAGAATAAATATAAATAATATATATATATATATAATGCCTTGTTTATTTATCCCATCATATTTTCATTTCATATAATTCCCGTCCCGTAACCTGTCGGGTGTTATTTTTTTGTAATCACACTTTAACAATATCCGTCATTGCCTGGACTTACTTGCTTGAGCTATATATATATATATATATATATATATATATATATATATATTATATATATATATATAATATATATATATATATATATATATGTATATATATATATATATATATATATATATATATATATATATATATATATATATATATATATAGCAATATCCACTAAACGTGCTCAAAGCGCTTTTACAAAGGGTCTCGGACCTACAGCAACACGTAACATGTAGATCAAGACATGACGCCTGTTCGGCGATATTACAACAGAAAACGCTGTTAACCGCCAGGTACTTATTTTACACATGAGAACGTTCAGAGAATGTGAGTAAAGAGTATTTTCCAAGGACTCAACTATGCGCCGAGCGAGACTCGAACCCAGGACCTTCCGATCCGAAAGCGAGTCTCATACCACAAGCCCACAAAGCCGCATATACCCAGATGGTTATTCACATCTGAGTCGTGTGAGATAAATTAAACCAAATAAATCCATACCTTGCATGAAATGATCAGGCGATTCACAAAGGAAGCTCTTTTTGCGTGCTTGGGCCGGACAGCTGCCATCATTGTCATCGAGTTTGTCGTTATCATTGTTGTCTAATGGGTAGTCCTCGTCGTTTGAAAGGGATTTAGAAAGAGACATGGGTACAAATGAAATAGATTGGCTAGAAGTCGTCGCCTGAGTCAGTTCACATCGGCTATAGGAAGAGGAGTGAGAGTATAATGCCGAGGCGTCGTCATTGTATGCATGCGCACTTTGATTTTTGGAGGATGATGCGTTGCTAGAAAAAGCAGGGTGTGATATGGCTGGCATGTCAAATGAACACGAACAATCGGAATGAAGTTGACTAGATTCTGAGGGGCTGTTTTTATGTCTGACATACATACAAGATGGTGATGATGATGGCGGAGGTGGTAGTGGTGGGGACATTGAAGGTGTTGAAGAAAGGGAAATGAGTGTTGGCGTCGATGAGTTTGGTAATGAGGACTGCGGAATAGAGAAATAACGATGTGATTGCAATGTCTCTGTAGGAAAACGCTGTGAATGCCCCAGTTTTATAAGTTCACTATTACTGGCATAAGGATGTCCTCTCTCGTGACTGTCCGTTTCGTTATTGTCCAAATTTGTGTAAACTTTCTTGTGATCCAGTTCAAAAGGATGGGATTTTGCAATACCACTGGTGATGGTTGTGAAAGTGTTACTATTTCCACAACAATCTCTGATGCTGTTGCTGCTATTACAACAACTAACATGGTGCGACCAATCTAATGAATTCATTGTGGTGTTACTTCTTTTTAAGCTATATTTGATTACATCAAAATCATAACTATTTTTAATACGATCAGAATCAGAATTTTGAAATTCTTTATTTTCATTAGTTAGATTCTTGGAAATCGGAGAGCGTAATTGGACGTCATCGACCACCTCATTTATCATCGTGTTGCTCGTTGATAAGCAGGCACTATCAGTATATATATGGAGAGATTTACTATTCGTGTTAAGTCCGTCATTGTGTTTGTCATTGGCTGTGAGAAGCTGCTGGCATAGACTAGATGAATTGTTCGTTGAAAATTGACCATCACTTTTGGGAATGCACCCTCTAGACATATCATTTAAATACTGTGTAGGATTGTAGTTTCTGCGACTGCTACTGTTGTTGTTGGTGTTATTGTTGTTTTTGTTTCTGTTTTTGTTGTTGTTGTTGTTGTTGTTGTCATTGTTGTCGGCATGATTACCGCTGTAGCAGCCGCTGTTGTCCATTCTCATCGCAATCGTATTTGGGCTTCCATTACTTAAACGATTGCCTTCTAAATGAACATCGTCATTTTTATTCTTGCTTTGAAAGAATCCATTCCCATGATTGGTATTTTGCGACGTACTGTCCATGATAATATGAGATGAAGTAACAGTTGAAAATGCAAATCGTCCAGGAAAACCAATTTTTTTGGAAACAGTTGACGGGTGTTCAAAGGAGAGCATTTCTGGTTCCATCAATGTGTTGGGAAACTGAGAGAGAAAAAAGAAGAATATGGGAATTAAAAGCCACATTAACTGATTTATAAGAATTCTGATAGAGCGGCAGTTCATTATAATCTTACACCTCAGAACTAGTGCGGGGCGGTCCTTGGCAAGCTTAAGGACCACGGTCCTACGGTCCTTGGGAAATGAAGACCGCAAGGACCGGTCTAGGACCGGTCCTTTTCGACATTGAACATTCCTGAGAGACTGTTGGAAATTCGAACCGGTTTGACCTTTGAGACCGTGGGATCGTTCATTCTTGAACCGTTAAAGACCGCTACACGATGAAAACCGTGGTCTACAGGAGTAAAACACACGGAGTAGTCACACTCATTTCAAATTGTAACCTAATTAGAGAAGAGGGGTGATGCCTTCTTTATTTGCTCACCGTACTTCATTGTTACTTCGATAATTTAATAAAATTTGAAATTTATCCCCATTAACGGAGATAATGGCATCGCCCAAGGCGTTGATCGAGTTGTTCGTGGCGTTGATACACACACGCAACTCCTACCCCCCCCCCCCCCCACACACACACTCACACATTAGAGGCAGCGAGCATTGAAGAGTAAGAGAGAGACGTGAAGTTATAATAAGAGGGGGTGGATGAGGTAATAAGAGGGGTCGATGGTGACTTTTCGCCAGATCTAACAAACTCAGCTACCCATTCATTGCTGAGTAGACAGGGATTCAGAAAAAACTCGACTGCACCCGGGATCGATCTCTGGCCCTTTGCGTATAAAGAGAGTGCTCTATCAACTGAGCTATCGGGGTCCCCAAATATTCTATTGGACTTTTTTAAAATTCAGACGTTATAACTGGGTTTTTTGGAAGGAAGAAACTAATGAAACTCATATTATTTGATTAGTAAAAACACCAAACGAAATTTTAATATTATTGTATTATTTTAAATGACAACACTGCGATAGAAAGGAGTGGTGACAAGAGATGGACAAAAGAAAACAAAAAATCGGATTTGCTACTTGCTAGGTTCGACACACACACACACACACACACACACACAAACACACACATCTTTAGTAGTCACATACATTTCAAACAATAACCCATTAGAGAAGAGGGGTCATGCCTTCACCATAGATCATTGTCATTGCGATCATTATGGTGTAGTAAATTTTGAAATTTACCCCGTATAATGGAATCGTCAAAGGCGTGCGCCTCCTTTTCCCCCCATCTCACACACGAAAGGGCGGTTTGCGGAGTGGAGGTTGGTGGTCGTCTGCCTGTATGGTCGTCTGTGTCGTTTAGTGTATGGCAAAGGGGGGTGGGTGCGATTAATTAAGTGGGATGGGTGGTGATTGGTGGAAGATAGGCAACCGAAGCAACGAATCGCTGGAGAAGTAGTAGGCTATGGCGCGAGACCGTAGGACCGTGGTCCTTAAGCTTGCCAAGGACCGCCCCGCACTAGTTGAAAGGTGATAAGAAGTGAGGACCGCCGCCGGTCTTCCCCTATGGGACCGGTCTCCGGTTCACAGCTAAAAGACCGTGGGACCGCCGGTCCAGACCGGTCTTCAGCGCGGCACTACTCAGAACGTGAGGGGGGGGGGGGGGGGGGGGGGGGATGTGTATTTGGTTTCTGTTTAAAAAATATAAGACGGGTGGGAGGGGGAGATTGACCGAATGTAATATTACATTTTTGTGAGATGAACAGTTATTTATCATTTTACTATTTGTAAACACAAATACTTTAGATTTATAGAAACTAATTTACATAAAACATCAAATGAATCTGGAACCAGTTTCTGCTAATCTTAATTTTAAGTGTTCTACCATTTCAATTATTCAACCATAGCCTTTAAAATCTACCACAAATAAATTTGTCAACTGTTCTGAAAGCTGCATCTTGAAAAAAGGTAACTATGTTGACAAAGAGATAAAGAACGAAATTGGACAAGCAGGGCACAGGGCCGGCACAAAATATATTAAGAATATAATAAAAGAGTTGAAGGGAAAATTGGCAGAGAAAAAAAAGAGATACAGTAAAGAGTTGACAGTATTTTGACTTCAAACCCCCAAAACCAGTTCCTGGGTCGAAACCATCTTCATCTTCAGCCACTGCAAGGGCAAGCCCTATTCTTCCAGCCTTAGCATTTAGTCCTCAAGCCATCGCTCTGCTATTTCCTATTCAACCTCTACGCCTCCAGCCGCCGCGACCAGCCTAAACCACTATCCCATCATTATAAAGATAAAAACCAACTCTTTCTACAGACAGATTGTCTGATGAACTAAATTATTTACAAAAAAATAATCGGATACTAGGCTGTCTCCTCCTCGTTACAAAACACATTCTTATCGGAGCTGGTGAAAGAAATAAAAAAGCTTACCAACTAAAAAAAAGATAGAAACTCATAAAAGAGTGGCAAAATGTTTGCCAAATGAAATTGACTTGCACATGTGTCTGAATCTCAAAGTTGGGAGGCCTTACCCAGAAGAAATCAAATTGGAATGTTAAAGGCTTTGAAAGAAATTGTGTAGATAAATCTGGCCGGAACTGATAAGAGGCGCTTGTGGTGGCTAAAACAGTTAAAATTAATGATGACCAGGTCACAAACCTTGGCTTTTCCATTTCAAAATGTAATATTACATTGAATCGGGGGGGGGGGGGGGGGATTAAGGAGGTTGGAGGCAAACGTAAGAAAAGTGTTAGAATAAAATGGGGTGGGGAGGGGAGTGGTAACCCCCCCCCCCCCCAAAAAAAAAGATTTTATATAAGGGACCCTAAAGCAGTGTCCAATTATGAGAGATGCATTAAAAGTCGGATATAATACAATATCAGGATATGTAGTTATAAGGTTCGGTCAAGAGATATTTAGGTTTCAGAGGGACTATGCTAAGATTATCATTTTTTAAAAATTGAAATAAATTTATTGATCTAACTCTATTAATTTTGACAATTTTACCATGTTCTGCTAAATTGATTTTAAATAATGATCTAACTTATATATGAAACATTTCTAGCTGCTAAGTTTTAATTTTTCATAGGTATTTATATCTACATGTACATAAATCTCTGTTATGATAAACCAATACCGATTAATATCCGGTATCCCTGAGTATTTGTTAAAATATATATCTTGAAAAAAAAAGATATTCTTTTTAATAGGTTGAATTTCGGAGGAAATAAATATGTTTTACGTTTTTGCTCGCTGATATGTATCTTTCTTACAAAATCTACGTTTTCAGATCATATCAATGACAAAAATCAAATTCCCCCATGTAAAGTTTGTAAGGACTCCGTAATTCAAGGGATGTTATTCGTACATGACCTCATTCTTCGCTCTTTAAACTTGAATTACTTCCCTTATACTACAAACTGGATTACATCTTGTGGTGCAATTTTAATGGTATAAATGAGAATCAATAATATTTCGATTTGGTACCAGTAATCCGGAGGTCTGAGGTTCAAGCAGGCCGGTTGTTTTGGATCATTTTTTCTTGTATTTTTCTCTCTTCTTTGTCTGACATTATTTCAAGCAATTTTTTTCAGATTTTCATCTTAAACCAGTACCTTCTCCCTAATTTGTTAAAATGACCAAGCACTTCTCATTGGAATCTCCCATAACTACAAAAAGGGAATAAATAATATTGAAATGATACCCTAAAGGATATAATATGATGACATTGTACAAGTCGACCCACAAAAAAAAACCCCCATAAGTCTGAAGTCCTCGAGATTTCAAAATCTCCAAGTAAATATAAAAACAAAAACAAACGATTGTGGCACATTGCCAAAAAATGCTGTAATTCTGTGCACGTGTCAGAAATACAAAAGCTGAGATTAACCTTTACAGTCTGCAAATCATTCTAAAGACACCACTTTTTATTTGAAAGCTTCGTGTAATTTTGTGTTTGATAATAATTCTGTAATTATATTTTCAGGGAGAGGAGATAAATCAGGGAATGACATTATCTGATCCTCTGTTGTGAAATTGATTCAATTTATCAGTTTATTTTAGTTGAAAGTGAACTTTTGTTGATCGTAAAATTAAAGATAAAAGATTTTACAATCTATTAATATAATGAAATTTCAATGTCATGAAATGGGCAAAAAATAACCCATAAGACGATTGTCCCGATTGGACAAGAAGAAACCTAAAGCTCCCGTCTATCTGGGTTTCAGTGAAGTATCGCCATTTAAATCATTATAAAGACCAAAACGTTTGCTTATAGTGGTGGGGTTTTTTTTTTACTTTGTTTTAAAATTATTTTTAATTTGTTTGTTTTAGTTTTGGTTTTGTTTGTTTTGTTTGTTTTTGATTATTTTGTTTGTTACTTTGTTTTGTTGGGGTTTTTTTTTTTCAGTTCTGTTTGAGTTTTAATTTTCGTTTTTGGTCTGCTTTTGTTTTTGTTTTGTTTTTGTCTTGTTTTTTATTGTTTTTGTTTCGTTTTGTTTTTTAGGGGGGGGGGGGGGGGGGGGTTATTATTTTTTCATCATTTTTTAAAAAGCTGTAATATTCATTTTGTTCCTATCTATTTGACAGTCCACAGTTTCTATCAGCTTAGTTTTTCAAATATATTGCTCAATACTTACATCAGAAATCGGACTGGCAGCCGGCATAGTTCTTATCGGTTCAGCTGCAGAAATTTCGATTGACGTCACATGATCATGCATGTATGATGAAGCGGCAAAATAATCTGTGAGACAAACAATGGGGGAAATTTATTCATAGAGCAGTTGGAATTCTATGGATGAGACCAGGTGAATAAGGCTTTACATTTAGACACAAAAGATTCTGATTCCAAATCTACTGTCAGTGTCAAGCAACTCGGTTTGAAATTACATGAACAAATAAGTCAGTGAGTTTTATTTATCAAGCGGATGTGCATTGTGGCTGATGTCTGAGAAAAAACCCGAGACTGATATACATAGACAGGAAACGTATAGATAGTTCGAAGATGACGTCAATCAGTTCTTTGTTATTGTTTTTTGCCATCCGCGTTTATGAGTAATGCTCACTGAACTGTATTAACCCGACTATAAACGTTCATGGATACACACAGTTTTGTGTGTTTTTCCGTTATACTTCCGGGTGGCAATGTTATGAGCTTCTTAGCCAAGCGCATACTATCTATAGAGTGGCAAAGGGTTTTAATAGAAGACGATGCGTATCTAGACCAGGCCATGTCAAGCCGGTTAACACCATCTAGCTCTCAAGTTCATTTGTAAAATGTATTATAACTAAAATTTGACATGATTTTTTGCAGTTTCTTACACCAGTTGGGTGGTTACGTCTCATTAAATGTTCCCTTATAGATAGTATGCGCTTGGCTAAGAAGCTCATCCGGAAGTATAAGGGACCAACACACAAAACTATGTGTAACCATGAACGTTTATAGTCTGATTAGAACAGGTTAGTGAGAATTACTCATAAACGCGGATGGCAAAAAAACAATAACAAAGACATGAGTTACGTCATCTTCGTTCTATCTATAGATAGTATGAAGTTGACGTCACTC
>NC_088367.1:30518408-30520908 GCF_034508935.2 Berghia stephanieae | reverse complement strand
GAAATGGAATTTGACGTGGACAAATCACAAAATTAGACAGCTTATGAACAGGCACTTATTTATTTTAATTTTTATACTATCGTGGAAATTAAATTAGACCGAGGCGAATCTTTTGAGTCATCAAAGGTCAGAATCGGTCCGGTAATAAAGTCTGTTGACAAACCCATTCTTCCGATTGGACAGGTAAAATAAAATGAGTTCATCCATATTGATTTATTCCATCAATCATTAAAATCCGGAAATGAGGAAATGTTTTACAAACCTGAAATTAGACCTCTTAAGCTGAATGAACATATTATAAAATATGCTACTTTTGCATGTAAAAGCCAATCTGTCAACTCATCTAAAGCTGTAAATTACAGATCATTGTGCCCTAGCAGATTATATTAATAACCATTTGAGCCAGTGAGTGATAAAATTACCCTTAATTTAGAAAAAGGCCACAAGTTAATCGTAAATCAATCTATAAAAATTTGTTTTATGTTTTAATTTACCGATGATTACGTGTTCATTGGCAAAAATTTAACATTGGCTGTACCGAACAATTTTGAACCCCAGCCTTTAAAAATTACGAATTGATGTGCATTGTGTTTGGGGAGCTGTGTTAGTGTTAACTTACATTGGTTTTGATATTTTGAATTGCTCTGATTTGGAAGGGTTTTCTTTGTTCGGTCTTTTTGCTGGGAGAGGGGAGGATGGCAGCTTTAATACGTTTGCTGATTTTAGATGTGTCGTTAATAGGCGACAAGACCAAAAGTGGTAAATTTTATTGTGGAAAAAATGGGATTGCAGGCTAAAATTTAATGAAGTGGTTTTATGGCAGAAACAATAATTCACTGTTTTTAAATATACATTTCTATTATCTATTCTTGCGGCCATCATTAACGCTTTTGTTATCCATATCAAGAGAAATCTATTGATGTATATCATTTAACACTTTGATTTGAAAGAATATTTAAACAATAAAAAGTGAACGCTATTGTACGAATCAGTGCTTAAATTTAATCAGCGTTCTTCCTCAATATCTAATATGATCACCATTCATCTCGATGAAATCATGCATGGATTTCACATGGTGTTAAATTTTCACTTGAGGAATATCTCTCCACTCTTCAACAACTGCTGCTGTCAAATCGTTGAGATGTTCAATTTTACCACCTTTATAAAAACCACACCATGACATGTCCTTGTCGAACTTGAAATGTTCAAATCTGGACTTAAGCTGGCCAAACCATAATATTGGTGTTTTGATTTTTAAAGAAATTATTTGGTGATATTCGTCGAGTGTGGACGAATGTTGGAAGATACTCAGTTTTGGGTGTTTTTGAAAAAATGACAAATTACAATTTACATCGGGGATATGGACATTACTAATTACATTTATCGTCGCCGTTTTGTACGTTATTGTTGTAATATCAACATTTTTACCGATGGCAAACAATCAACCATTTTGATGTGATAATTGTATCAAAACCCATTAAATTTGGTATAGAATTAAGCACAGAAGAATAAGCAATTCAATTGTGAAATAGATTTGTCTTCACGCATTATGTATGACCAACCAACGCTGGTTTATCTTTCTCCTTACCAAGTATTTTATGGATTTTCCTCGAAACGTCAAATCCATCCAACATAAAAATATATTTAAAAGCCTCTAATTCAAACGAAATAAGTACATGCTATACAAAATGTTGTTGATTAAGACAAGCTGTACAACTCAACATTTAATTCTCATAAACAAAATTCAAATATTTTTCCAAATGTTGCGATGTACAAAAGAAATCTGACTGAGAAAAATATTGGTTGCATGGTAACGAATGAAACGATTTTTCCTGTAGTTGGTAAGGAGGGGGTTAAAAAGCCTTGCGTTAATTGTGTCCGCGTGTTATTTATATCTGCATTTGACAGACTACCTAAAAAAAAAACTTTTTGACCATCGTTACTTGTGATGTGATATAATATGATTAATGCCAATATTTGTCATCATTAAAAACAATAAATTTGATTTATTATGATTGTTGTTATATCATGTCATGTGTAATGCTTTGGAAGGATGTGTTATCCTAGTACGAATAGATAGTATGCACTTGGCTAAGAAGTTCACAACATTGCCATCCGGAAGTATAACGGACTAACACATACAACTATGTGTAACATTAAACGTGTATAGTCTGGTTAATACACAGTAGTGAGAATTACTCATAAACGCGGATGACAAAAAGCAATAACAAAGACCTGAATGACGTCAACTTCATACTAGATCTATCTATAGGATAAGATAAGAAAAGAACACGATTGATCAAATTATCATAAGTAAAGATCATCAGAAAAAAAAATTACCTTCACAGGAACAATTAGCAATCCGAACCGAATAATACAAGCAGCGCAAAACTGATTAGGTATTGGTCACTATGGAAGCCACATTTGATAATGTCTAGCTAGAGCTAAGCTATCAACTCACTCTGTTCGGGGCTGACCACTGTTAGTTGCTGCTGACTGC
>NC_088367.1:30490908-30500908 GCF_034508935.2 Berghia stephanieae | reverse complement strand
ACAAATCGTATATTCTCAATCTCAATATTATTATCAAATCGTGGCGCCTAATTAATTATAGACGTCTACCATAAAATTATGAAATACCTTGCAAACAACGATCCGGACGAAATTAAGAATCAGCTAACTAGCATCATTTAGCAACATAAGACTATAAGACGCTAATGGCACAGGTTTCTATGCTGAATGTGTTTATCAGTGCTTCAGTTTTTATTCTCCCAATGACCCATATGGAACTGTATTTCCATACAATGCAGTTGAGGTCGGCTGTTAAGCGCCTTCTCGTACCAGCAATTTTACAATATCCTTTTAATTGTCAAGAGATAGAATGAAGTTGACGTCACTAGGATCTTTATTATTGTTTTTTTGCCATCCGCATTTATGAGTAATTCTCACTTAACTGTATTATCCAGACTATAAACGTTCATGGTTACACAGAGTTTTGTGTGTTGATCCGTTATACTTCCGGATGGCAATGGTGTGAGCTTTTAAGCTACTATTTATAGCTATTAACTCATTCGTGTCTGGGTAAGGTTGGGTAATGTGTGTAAAGTGACATAACTCTGATAGACCAAAAGGTTGCGATCTCAACGTAGCCTCCGTTAATGTATAGATAGTATGCACTTGGCTAAGAAGCTCATAACATTGCCATCCGGAAGTATAACGGACCAACACACAAAACGATGTGTAACCATGAACTTGTATAGTCCGGTTCATACAATTTAGTGAGAACTACTCATAAATGTGGATGGCAAAAAACAATAACAATGACATGAGTGACGTCATCTTCGTTCTATCTATAGCCTGTTACTGGGACATGTACGTATCATGACGTCAACTTCATGCGCCTAGTGAGTTGTCGTTAGTAGTGCTCAAAGAATCAAATGATCCCATAATTTGTTGAACTATTGAATATAACTCACGATTCGCTTTCCTTTTGTCTTGTATTTTGTGTCGTAGTTGTTTTGTTCAGTGCCAGGCTATGAGTTTACGAAGTCCACGATCAAAATCACTTATCCAGTAAATGACCACGATTCAAATTGCTTGACTCTGTCACAAGACCAAACAGAGTTTATACAGATAAGTTGTCGTTGATAATTGCACATTAAAAACATCAAAAACAAGCGTCTGGTCAGAAATCACGACGTAACAGTATCTCGTATAATAAAGCAAACTGGAAAGTGGCAGGGTGGGTGACAATGACCGCTACTTGTTTCCTTGAGTAAGGAACTTTACATTCGACCCCAATTGGGTCAGGTTTGCACCAGTACCTTGGTACAGGGTACCTGTAATAAGACTGCTAGCATAAAATTGGACGCTTAACAGACTAACTGTAATGAGCTGGAAATTTCAAGATGTCTGAGAAATAAATAAACAACTGTGAAGAACATTGAGCATGCTAAAACCTTGGAAGTGCGCCGCACAAATGTTTGTATTATTTAACAACTTTATCCATTAATCATAAATGGGTTTTTATTTTCATGCTATTTTTCTACCCCATTGAAATAATATATTCTGTTTTTGTTTTTTTTTTTAACATATTTTTATCCTCAATGACATAGGTCGGGCAGGTCGGGCAGGTCGCGCACTGCAAGTACTTTTCCGTGCACTGTAAAAACAAATTCACAATATGTCATGGAAGTTCTCAAGACTTGTAAAGTCCATTTTACCGGAGTCAATCCCAATTCCTTTGGATATGACCTTATTTCTATAGCAAAGTAACTTAATTACCTCCAGTTCTAAAATACCCAGCTACTTTGGGATGATAAAGGAAGTCAGAGAATATTCTGGCAATTTTTATTTTCGTTTAGCTCACCACAATAATTATCTATCAGTTCTGTTGTACTTTGAAGAATAAAAAGACATTGCTTAATTTAAATATCAATCGACTAAAATTACTGATAATTTAAGTTCTCTGATTCAAATTTTAAATTGTGTTTGTTTTGTTTTGCTTTTTGTTTTCTTTTCTTTCTTTTTTTTTTTTAGAAGACGAAAGAGTTAGTGTGTGTGTGTGTGTGTGTGTGTGTGTGGGGGGGGGGGGGGGTAGTTACTCCTTATTTTTGAAACACTTCTTAATCTATGCCATAAATTCTATTTGGACTCATTGTTATATTATTACGGGTAAACTGAAAATTACAAATACAAGGAGGTCCACCCCCACCCCAACCCCAACTTATGATAAGTCAATAGTTATAGTTCCAAGAAATTCTTTTGTCGGACTTATTGACTTCCTCGATGTGTTTGTACAAGTCACCAATGGCACGGTAGGTATAGCACACTAAATTTGACAACCACATAAAATACTATTTAGTAGCAGTGGGCTGTATACGTACAACCTATATATATATATATATATATATATATATATATATATATATATATATATATATATATATATATATATATATATATGCCCGTGGTTGTTGTTGTTGTTGTTGTTGTTGTTGTTGTTGTTGTTGTTGTTGTCACTGGCTTTGAATTGGAGTTAGAATAGTCTACATATTATCACACAATGACTTATGGTTATGAGTGGCATACATAAATATTAGTTTAAGGATATAAAGTGATAAAGAATAGTAGAAAGAATAATTGACTGTAGCGATGGACCGGATGAAATGGAAGGGAAATGCCCAGGCCTTTTAGTCTCCTGGCGCTGAGAGATTTAAGGTTGAAGTATGGAAAGAATAATATAGAATAATACTATCGAAGGCTCGATAATAGCTAAATCGTTAGAGTACTCGACTCACAAGTAAACAAACTTGGTTCTAATCCCGGCAAATTCGACATGTAATAGTGATTATTTTTAAAATCTCTTATCCCGATTACCAATCAGAGAAGACCATGTCGCATCGCAATAATTGATGAAATCGGAAAGATACAAGACCGAATTCCGCCTATAAATGGATAGATTAAACGATTAAAGGCAAAATTGATTGTATTCTACCCTAACATAAAATCTTGCCGTTTTACACTGTTACTGCTCTCTTGGCAAAAACGAATTTAGTTCGTCGTAATCGGAGGAAAAAAACTGAAAAAAATATATTTTGTTCTATAACGCTTTTTTTAAATTTCTTCATCATGCCATATGATAACTTATTTCGATTCTACATAGTACAAGTCGCCTAAAAGGCGTCTTTTTGTACATGCACTCATACAATAATATTCGTCGCACCTGAGTCGAGTAGGATCCTGTGTAAAGCCCCCCATAGACGCCGACATCCGCTGGTAGCGGGACGGATGACCTATCGCTTTGACCCCATCCCTGCGTTTATCGCAGATGATTTTTGCCCACATACGGGGAGATATTTTTTTAGGCGATCGGCGATCGGGGGCGTGGCAGTATAAAAAAGTGGACAATTTTTTTCGGATTTTCGCTGTTTTCACGTCGGATTCGTGATCAGCGTCAAATTTACAATAGGTTTGATACTAAGAACTGTGTGTTTACTCCAAAAATTGGTGAAATTAGAAATAAATTTTAATTAATAGTGAGGCTATGTGGCCGACAGAACCGATCCCAGTTACTGTCTGTTATTCTATCTTTCGTCTTGCCACAATAGTGATTACTTCTCAGTAAATTATATCAATTAGACTGCTGAAGGAACGAAATTGACATCATTCCACTCTTTGTTATTGTATTAAGGCAGTCATTTTGGTAATTAGTTCTCACTAAATTATATGAATCAGAATTTTAACGTTCAAGGTTTTGTATGACGGTACGTTATTTCCGACTGGTGGATGTTGCGAGCATTTTACCTAAACTCATAGCATCAATAACCGTCCAAGATATTCGCATCATATGTAGCAATAGCTATAATAATCTAACATGTCGAGGAGAGAGAGAGAGAGAGAGAGAGAGAGAGAGAGAGAGAGAGAGAGAGAGGGAGAGAGAGAAAGAAAAAGAGAGAAAAATTTACTTGCGCTATATATACCGCTATATTCAATAAAGGTGCTCAAATCACTTTATAAGGGTCTTTGGCCAACATAAAAACATGTTAGACGAGACATGACTGTTAAGCGATATTGCAATTGTTTCCCGACAGAGACGACGCTGTAAACAGCGAGGTACTCATTTTAACAGTGAACAAGGTGAGAGAATGCGAGTAAAGAGCCTTTTCCAAGGACTCAATTATGCGCCACTCAGAGCGGGACTCGAATCCAGTACCGTCCGATCCAAAGGCGAGTGTCATTTCACAAGATCACATGCATAGCCGCACAAAAAAGTGATGAGAGAATAGATTCATATCTATTGAAGGAGGAGAGAGCGGATGGAGTGAGTAAAGTTCTTGGATATTTATAGAAGGAACCAAATTGACGTCACTCATCTCATTGTTATTGTTTTTTGACACCCATTTTTATGATTAGTTCTCATTAAAATATATCAGACTATAACGTTCAAGGTTCCATGTAGATCTTTGGGCTGGAGTGATATTTCTGGCTGGCGGACTTTGTGAGTATTTTAATTTAACACAGAGCATCAATAGAAGGAATGAATTTGACGTTAGTCAACCCGTTGTTATTGCTTTTAGACAGCATTTTATAATTAACTTATCACTAAGTTATATCAATCAGACAATGAACGTTCGCGTTTGCAGTTTTGTGTGTTAATATGTTATACCCCGATGGAGATGTCGTGAGTATTTTTCCAATACGCATAACATCAATACATTTGCAATCCGATTTAAGTTTAAAAGCAACGTAGACCACGGAAATTTTTCCATTTTGTGGACAATAAAGATTTTTTATTTATCGTTATTATTATTATTATTATATTATATTATTATTATTATTATTATTATTATTATTATTATTATTATTATTATTATTATTATTATTATTATTATTATTATTATTATTATTATCATTATTATTATTATTATTATTATTATTATTATTATTATTATTATTTATTATTATTATTATTATTATTATTATTTATAAAACAAATCGACAGTGTTCCCGTGGCAGGTTAAACGGGTACTCCTCGGGACTACTCGCATTCGCACCCCCCACCCCCCCCCACCCCCCACCACCACCACCACCACCACACACACGCACACAGCTCTTTTCTTTTTTTTTTTTTTTTTTTTTTTTGGGGGGGGGGGGGCGTTGTTTGTAGATTATAATTCAAGGTTACAATGCCCACCCCTGTCATCACGTAGTCAAGGCTTTTTGGCATCTGCCAATCCCAAATGTCTGTGTCAAGGTCGACCGTCATGTCGCGTCAACGGGTGAGGAGGAAAAAAAAAAAAAGAACTGGCATATTATTATATCATTACATTGAAAATTATGAAAACTATTTTTTATTTTGTATGAAATCCTTTATAAGTTTTACGATGAACAAGAACGAAACTTTTGCCATCTACCTCTTCCTGGCGCAACATTTATAAAAATATTATTTAAAAAAAATAATAACACAGCATTTATTTGGCGCAATATCCACGTGCTCAAAGCGCTTTACAAGGGGTCCCAAGGCAACAGCAATATTAGACTTGAAAGACGAGACATGACGCCTGTCAGGCGATGTGACAGTTTTTCCCAACAAAGACAACGAACGGCCATGTTCTCATTTTACACCTGAGTACGGTGAGAGAATGTGAGTAAAGAGCCTTTTCCAAGGACTCAACTCTGCGCAACTCAGAGCGGGTCTCGAAACCTGAACCTTCCGATCCGAAAGCGAGAGTCATACCACTTGATCCATCACAAAACAGGGAGGGGCACTTTTATGTCGGGCACATAGCCTCAATATTAATTAAAATTTATTTCTAATTTCATCAATTTTTGGAGTAAAAACATAGTTCTTGGTATCAAACCTATTGTAAATTCGACGCTGATCACGAATCTGACGTCAAAACAGCAAAAATCCGAAAAAAATTGTCCAATTTTTTATACTGCCACGCCCCCGATCGCCGATCGCCTCGAAAAATATTAAGCAAAGCGGGCTTTGCGGGCGATCGACCGTACCTAGGTTTATCGGCCAGGTATTTGGCCACACACATTGCGTTTTCATCCCGGTTTGCCTGATCGGGGTCTGGACCAGGATCATATCCGGGCGTGTATGGAGCCTTTAAGAAGTGACTAACGACCCAACACCTGGGCCAACGTTTTGTCTCTCATCTTGTTACTAAACACGCCCCACATTGTCTTAAATTATGTGGCGACACATCGTGCTGTTGAGCCATCGATGCTATCATTTGCATTTGTATTTTCATAAAACCCCAGACTTAATATATCCCACTAATGTCAGCGAAGCGACACGTACTTCATTGAAATTCGAGATGTACCAATGAATGTTTCTTACTACCCAGAGTTGTATCAATGAATGTTTCTAACTACCAAGAGTTGTACCAATGAATGTTTCTAACCACTAAGAGTTGTATCAATGAATGTTTCTAACTACCCAGAGTTGTATCAATGAATGTTTCTAACTACCAAGAGTTGTACCAATGAATGTTTCTAACTACCAAGAGTTGTATCAATGAATGTTTCTAACTACCCAGAGTTGTACCAATGAATGTTTCTAACTACCAAGAGTTGTATCAATGAATGTTTCTAACTACCAAGAGTTGTATCAATGAATGTTTCTTACTACCAAGAGTTGTACCAATGAATGTTTCTATCACCAAAAGTTGTATCAATGAATGCTTCTTACTACTTAGAGATTTACCAATGAATGTTTCTTTCTACCAAGAGTTGTACCAATGAATGTTTCTTACTACAAAGAGTTGTATCAATGAATGTTTCTTACTACCCAGAGTTGCACCAATGAATGTTTCTTACTACCTAGAGATGTACCAATGAATGTTTCTTACTACCAAGAGTTGTATCAATGAATGTTTCTTACTACCTAGTGATGTACCAATGAATGTTTCTTACTACCCACTGCTATATCAGTAAAAACAGTAAACTTTTAGATCACTTAGGAGTAAAATCGAACATAATTTGTAATATTATTGTAAAAATCTAAGACTTGAAAAAAACTTAGCCATACCTTGTAGTGTCGTGAATATCCTAATATAATCCCCAATGAATAGTCAATCACAGAATAAATACGTATGACGTTCATCCATACTTTTGTCTCAGACGGTATTTCACACGAATCCCATAGCCTAGAAGCGGTTTGACGGTACAATTGACAATGACGCCCCTTTCTCTGTTCTTTGGAAAACGACAGGACACGACAATAACATCAATGGGCTTTGGTTATAACGGCATAGATGTAAGTGTAGCAATGATGTTGTTATAGCCGAAGAGTGTAACTTGTGAAATCAACCGAAAATTACAGAGCAGATGGAAAGGAACTAAACCGACAAATAGAAAGTCTTTGCAAAGGAACGGTACAGCGATTGGTTGAGGCTGCCTAAAGCTTGGAGTCGTAAAAAAAAAAAAATAACTAAAAGGTGAAAATGGCAAGGCTTCGTATGGGAACAGTACAGTACCCGGGCTTGAGGCAGCCTCCACCGATCTCTGAACTTGCAAAGACTTTTTTTTTTCTATTTGTCGGTTCAGTTACTCTTTCCATCTCTCTTTAATTTTCGGGTGATTTCACAGCAACTTACACTCTTCGACTATAACAGCGATCATGGGACACGGCTGGGAAGTGCATTAGAAGAAAAGAAAAAGGAGAAAATTGACAGACCGGCCAAGGCATGATCAATTGGTATTAGAATCCTGAACCCCTGCGTTAGGACCTTGGGAGCGCGTATTTGGGAACGTGTTCGAAATTTCAAACGCACAAGTACAAGAAGGATAATCTGGAGCTGCGTGAAGACTGGAAAAGAGGTATCAAGCATTGAGCATGAGGGATGATTAAAGTTACTTTGAGCATAATTATAGCATACATGTTTAACAAACAGGAAGAGCGTGCCACATCCTCTTTTGAATATCTTGTGATTCAATGTGATTCACCGTCTCAGTCCGGCTCTCACAATCTTCATTGTTGCTTACAGACAGAATCTCGTTTACATTATATCTGAGCCAGTTCGAGCAATGTGTGTAAATTGCCTTTCCAAAGAACTCACGATTTAGTCCGAAGTCATTAATTTAACTCATGGTAGCTAAAATCATTTTCCCCTGTCAAGGAAGACTGATTTATTTTGGATTTTTTTTTCATGTTTTTTTCTTTCATGCTGTGTCTGGTATTTAATCATACCAATTTTTTCAGATTCGAATCTTTTCAAATGCGCCTTATAAATTTTAAAAAGTAGGCCTTCAGAGCCATTGGGCCATGGAGCCGGAGTTTATCCCAGTTTCTATAGCGTGAAACAGACAATAGCAATTGCTTGCTATACTTTGGAAAGAATGCTAGTCTATCGCAAAGTACTTTCCGCCAAATCTAACAGACTCAACTACCTATTCACTGCTGGGTGGACAGGCGGGTCAAAAAGAAATCTCAACTGCACCCGGGATCGATCTTGGTCCCTTTGCGTGTGAAGCGAGTGCTCTACCACCTGAACTATAGGGACCCCCGCATTATAAATATTGTTCATTTAATTTCAACTAAGATACTTTGTTTAAGGTGGAGGTAGGCGTAACTGGACAGGAAATTTATTAAATAAGAACAAAACCCTAGCACGCCATGAAAACTTGTTGTCTTATCGTTATAACCAAGTTTCTGTAAAATAAGTTTCTACTAACCAAAATGCGATGCCGTTATAAGTAAACTACGATGTATGAATGTACAAAGCGTCGTTATGTTGAGTCCCTTTGACAAGTTGACAGGTACAGACGTTTTGTTTTTACCTCTTCTGACAGTAGTTGTAACGTAGGGATCGGTTTTCACTGAACCTCTCTATCAGTGTAGACTGGATAAGGCTAGGCATATCATAATACTCTCCCTCTCTCTCTCTCTCTCTCTCTCTCTCTCTCTCTCTCTCTCTCACACACACACACACACACACACACACAAACACACACACACATTCACAGACACATACTCACACACACACACACACACATTCACATACACATACTCTCTCTCTCTCACACACACACACACACACACACATATACTCCCTCTCTCTCTCTCTCTCTCTCTCTCTCTCTCTCACTCTCTTTCTATCTATCTATCTCTCTCTTCATTCTTTCCCTTTTTATTCTATCTAAGATTCTCCATTTTGTCCTTGTATCTTTTTATGTCCACCCATATAATAATCTACTCATCTATTTATCTATCTACTCATCTCAAACCATCTCCATCTCTCTCTCTCTCTCTCTCTCTCTCTCTCTCTCTCTCTCTCTCTCTCTCTCTCTCTCTCTCTCTCTCTCTCTCTCTCTCTCTCTCTCTCTCTCTCTGGCCATCTATATTTTTTTTTATAATTCCGGAAGAATGTTTGTGAAACAGGTTAAAACCTATAATATGTACACATTAGCATGCTTGCAATTATTGGCTAATTTTGATATTGTTGTTATGGACAATATTTTGTGTTGGTCAGAGAATAGTCCCAGTTCAGCCATGAGCTCATAATAATTTGACTTTGAATATCCGACCAACATGGGTTTGTTTAAACCCTCGAATAGCTCTCGCAAGGACATATCAGGTAAAGTGCGGTAGATAGAAAGTAAAAAAATTGAATGAGAGACAAAGATAGGTTAGATCTACATCAAATTAAATAGGTATATATTTTTTATTTATAAAAACAATTAACCCAATTTTATATTCTCTGGCTTGGTTGGGATAGATCTGAAAAATGATAGTCGCCTTTAGTAATAGTATTAAATTAACAATAGACGAAAAGGACACATGCCTCTTCAAAACCAGCCTCAATTTCGTGAGACAAAAAAAAAGGAATAAATAAAAAAATAATCGAAGAAATAAATGAATAAATATAAAAAGTGGAATGCTTGAAATGATTAAATCTATGTATTCATTTTCCTTGAGAAAGAACTAAATTGACATCACTCATTTAATTTATTTGTTGTTGTTTTTAGCTAGCCATTTGTATGAGTTGTTCTTACTAAATTCTATCAATCAGACCATAAACGTTTACGGTTACACACATTT